>NC_035436.2:143011616-143196445 GCF_002127325.2 Helianthus annuus
TTTTATAGAAGGTTTATCAAAGACTTTCAAAAATTTCAAGACCTCTAACAAATTACTTGAAAAAGATGCACCTTTCATCTTTGACAAGGAATGCAATCAAGCATTTCTAACCCTCAAGGAAATGCTAGTCAATGCACCTATCATGATAGCGCCCGATTGGAAATTTCCTTTCGAAATCATGTGTGATGCAAGTGACTTTGCCGTTGGAGCAGTCTTGGGACAAAGAAAAAAAAGCATTTCCACCCAATTTATTACGCTAGTAAAACACTTAACGATGCACAAGAAAATTACACAACTACAAAAAAAGAATTACTAGCTGTGGTATTTGCTTTTGATAAATTCCGTTCTTACCTTGTTCTTTCTAAAACTGTAGTCTATACAGATCATGCAGCTATCAGATACCTTTTCAGAAAGCAAGACGCAAAGCCCCGTTTGATCAGATGGATTCTACTCCTCCAAGAGTTCGACATTGAAATCAAGGATAAAAAAGGAGCAGAAAACACTGCTGCAGATCACCTTTCACGCCTAGAAGACCCAGCTTTGGAGGCAACCAGGGACGAGCAAATCAACGAAAAATTTCCCACAGAGTCCTTGGAGATGATGGAGAGTAGACAAGAACCATGGTACGCCGACTATGCTAATTATCTAGCTAGCGGTATAGTCACCAAAGGATGGCCGCATCACCAAAGAAAGAAATTCTTTGCTGATGTAAAGCATTACTTTTGGGAAGACCCTTATCTTTTCAAAATGTGTGCCGACCAGCTCATCCGAAGATGCGTCCATGGTAATGAAGCACGAAGGATTCTCCGTCATTGTCATGAAGGTCCATACGGAGGACATCATGGTGCCGCTAGTACCGCATGAAAGGTATTTGATTCAGGGTTTTATTGGCCAACCATTTACAAGGATGCACAAAACCTTGTAAAGGCATGTGATGCTTGCCAAAGATCAGCTAATATTTCTTCCAAAAACGAAATGCCTCAAAACGGCATTCTCGTTTGTGAAATTTTTTATGTGTGGGGACTCGATTTTATGGGACCTTTCCCACCGTCAAAAGGAAACAAATATATACTTGTGGCAGTCGATTACTTGTCTAAATGGGCGGAGGGCGAAGCTCTTCCAACAAATGATGGAAGAGTAGTGGTAAAATTTTCTGAAAAAATTATTTTCTCGTTTTGGAACACCAAAAGCTTTGATAAGTGATAGAGGTACCCATTTTTGCAATCATCAACTCGAAAAAATATTAACAAGGTATGGGGTCTATCACCGGGTCTCAACAGCGTATCACCCTCAAACAAATGGGCAAGCCGAAGTGACTAACCGAGGTTTAAAACGAATACTTGAAAAAACCGTCGGATTAAATAAAAAGGAATGGGCTGACAAATTGGACGATGCTTTATGGGCCTTTCGAACTGCTTATAAAACCACTATAGGCACAACCCCGTATAAGCTCGTCTATGGAAAAAGCTATCACTTGCCTGTAGAAATAGCTCACAGAGCCTACTGGGCAATAAAAAATGTAAACTTAGACTTAGAAACTGCGGGTAAAAATCGATTTTGTCAAATAAATGAATTAGACGAATTAAGGAACTATGCATATTCTAACTCCGAAATTTATAAAGAAATAATGAAAAATTTACATGATAAATATATTAAGTCTAATGAATTTCGGGTAGGAGATCAAGTTTTGTTGTTTAATTCACGTCTTCGATTATTTCCTGGTAAACTAAAATCTAGGTGGTCAGGACCTTTTTCCGTCACCCATGTTTTTCCTCACGGTGCAGTAGAAATTAAAGCTCGAAATGGGATACCATTTAAAGTCAATGGCCAACGGCTGAAACTCTACCGAGGATCCATTGAGGATGAAGAAGAGGAGATCTCGCTTCAAATGGTTAACGAATGAAAAGCATCCACATCATATCCGACATGTTACGAACAAGCGAGTGTACATCAAAAACCGGTAAGTCTTCTAACCATTTTTTGGAAAAAGGGGCATGCACACGAGCACAAAAATTTTTTTTTTAAATTTGCTCGGCACGAGGCCGTGTCCGCTGGACACAGGGCCGTGTCGAGGCAACTGTCGGGATAAAACCCTCTTTTCATAACAGTTACCTCATTCCACACGCCCCGTTTTGCCGAAAACGCTCTGGTTCCAGGCGATTTTCCGCAGATTTTTGACGTTACCTCCACGTTTAACAACATCAAGGTATGATTCTATCATCATTAGTAGTTAGATTAGTTACTTGCATGTAGTTAAACATCAAAAATTTGGGGAAAAATCTAGGGTTCTTCAAGTTCATCCGGATCGAACTTCAAATTTTTGATGCAATCTGTTAGTAATAGTTTAGATTAGTATAATAGGAAGTAAATACACTTGAATTGTTGATAGATTTGTCCGATTTCTCACTAAAAACTCAAACCCTTGTTTTTGAACCGAAAAAGATGAAATTGGAAGGGTAAACGGGTTGTTTTGGGAAAAACGACACTTAGGGTTTCATTTTCGGGGGAAACCGCAACTACTTGGCTAAAAATTTTCAGATTTTCGGGACCGGGACAAAAAATGAAGTTTTTGGGTTACAGACGCCTGCACACGGGGCCGTGCCCGCTGAACACGGGGCCGTGTCCAGCCTACTGTTTGCAGTTTCTTTAAAAATCTCATTGTTTCGTGCTAATTTTTGGTGTATTCTTTCAGATGGCTAAGTTCACAAGGTTCAACGCAAGCGAGCTCGATGCTAGGGCAAGATACGAAATACTTCAAACAAGACCCGAGGAGTACCACAGGCGAGCATGCACAGACCTGTTAACCATGGTGAACCAGCTGGACCGATTCAATAACATCGTTACAGGGCCACTAGCAGTTGCATTGAACACTCGGCTTCGGTCGGTGCATCAATGCACCATGGAGTTCTACTGTACTTTCACCTTTACTTCGAGGTGTGACCCGTTCGACAATGAAGGGGTTGCATTTCGGTGTGGCGGGACAAAGTACTCGATCTCCATGGCACAGTTTGGATCTATAATAGGACTGTACGGGGAAGAGGAATCGGGAAATGAAGAAAATACCGGGGGATTACGAGACTTGGATGAAAATGAACGTCAAGCCGTATGGGCTCAAATCGGTGAAGGAATCTACAACCCTAGCAGCACCAAGAGTACTAAGCTGAGGGACCCGCTCTACCGATACATTCACAGGCTCTTCACCTACTCTCTTAACCAACGTCACGACAGTAGTGGCGTTGTAGGATTCAAAGATTTGGTTGTCCTTCACTGTATCCACAACCGGAAGCCTCTCGATGTTCCATATCTCCTGTTACGAAACATGCATCTCAATCGCCTTGCTCGCGCTCCAACACCTATCTTCTTCGGGGGGTGGGTGTACCGTCTTTTCAAGCATTTCACGAGAATTCTGAGGTCCTTTGAAAGAAGTCCATGGTCGGGACGAGTTGACTACCACATTTGCCGAGCCATGAACTTACTTTATGAGGCGGAAGACGGGACGGTGAGCTTACAAAGAGCACAAGGCTATGCATGGAATCCACAGGAGGCCCTAGTTCTTCACGCACCACCTCCTCACTACCAGTACCAACCCCATGGCGATTCGGGTCAATCCTCCTCACAAGGAGGCGGTTTTCCTAACTTCCAAAGCTTACATGATCTTTTGAAGGAAAACCTCATGTGTACCAGGAACACCTACAACCTCGCCAACAACACATACCACCGGGTTGGAGCTGTTGAACGCAACATCAATGATATACAAGACGATATCAGCAGCATCCGGGAGTATATGGCGGGGCATGGGGATGGAGGTGATGATAGCGATGAAGACATGGAGTAGGAGGTTTGGAGGAACGGAAGCGGGTTGATGGCAAGCCCACAGGTTTAAGTCCCTTTTTCTATCGAACAATTTATGGTCTGCATGCCAAGTATTGAACAATTTACTTTCCTTGACTACTTTTATTTTCCATTTTACTTTTCTTTTACTTTATGCTTGAAGACAATTAACTATTGTAATGTAGGATGTTTGTGTTGCTTGGTGTGGTATTAAGTGATGAAACAGGTACAAACCAAGGCTTGGAGTGCTAAACCTTAGCGCTTATAGGCCCAAAATGGAGAAACCGGGGGAAGAAACCTGTTTTTCAGGCTTACAGACTGTCCACACGGGGACGTGTCCAGCCGACACGCCCCCGTGTTCACCTCCCAGACCTGTTGTTTGGTTACTGTCCTGCAAATTTTTGCCAGACACGGGGCCGTGTCTAACCAGCACGCCCCCGTGTTCGCCTGCTGTAAGTTTTCCTTACTGGCAGTTCACCACGGGGTCATGTCCAGCGGACACGGGGCCGTGTCCAGACTGCCAGTAATATAATTCTTTGCTTTTTAACACCACATTACACATCCAATCAACCTAAAAATTTATTTTTGGGACACATTGAGGACAATGTGTAATTTAAGTGTGGGGGGAAGCTAAAACCTTGAAATGTTGCAAGTCCTATTAACAAGCCTTACACAAAACTCTATTTGGAACCGCTAATCACCCCAAATTTTTTCAAAAACTTTTCGTTTTTTTACTTGTCTTGGTTTAATTTGGGAATAACAAGTTTTAATAAGGTTATATTTTTACAAATTTACAACCGATAGCGTCGTGATAACAAGAACCAACATTAGAAAATTATGAAACGGCATGACAAGCTTGGTTAAAATTCGATTATATATACTTGATCACATAAAAACCCTTTCCCACAAAAGTGAGTTTTGAGCCTTTATTGAGCATACAAATTTACATCTTTAGACTAAATGCTCATTTTTCATTTCTTGTGAATAACCGCTTGGTTCTTACGACTCTAGAACTTGCCACGACGATTCATTCCCGGTCCTTACCAACTTAAACCCAAGTAAGTAAATGATGGAGGCATTAGGACTAACCATTTTTCTTTCTAAACCATTATTTTTCAGTTTTTTTTACCACCTACCCAAAATCCCCCTAGTTAACCCCTTTGAGCCTAAACCTTTCATTTCTTTACCCTAAAACCTTTTCACCCACCAAAAACCCTTTTTATTTTCACCCTTTATTTTAGTAACAAGCTCGGTTTTTCGTGTGACAAAAAAACAATGATGAAGTTAGAAATAAACAAACAAAGCTATTAAAACAAAAAGCTTGTTTGGAGAAATACTTCGAAATAAAGAGTCACTAAAACAAAGTGTTTTACAAAAACCGACGCTTTTTACGCTTTTCGCCCTTTTACTAACCATTAACCCAACCACCCACCTTTAGCCCAAGCCTAACCCTTCACCCAAAAAGCCCTCTTGATATTTACAAAGGTATATAGTTAAAAAGGAGGAGGATTGATTTCTTGGCAAGCTTATGGTAGGAATAAGTTCCATGCCGCTCTCGAGTGATTCACTAAAAATACACCTTCGGCCGACTGTTGAGTGATTTCTCCTGTGAGGTATGTGAACTTGTATATAAATGAAATTTTAGAAAGGCATGCTATACCCAAATAAGTAATTTATCTGATGAAACGTTCTAAATAAATCATAACGAATAGGATTGTAAATGAATAAAAATAAAACCAAAAAGATCTTGGATTCCCGACACTCTATGACAAGCCAAAAACCTTCTCTTCTACCCATTCCATTTGGGAGTGTAAGCCACATATTAAAGAGTTTTGCTTGAGGACAAGCAAAAGTTCAAGTGTGGGGGTATTTGATGTGTGTAAAATGCAACATATAAATTACATCAAATGAGGCATAAAACTAACCCTTTTTAAGTACTAATGTTGGAAAAAGAGTGTTTTTGTCTTCCTTTTGTATTTTCAGGATGAAATGAGCTCAAATTCACAAAAGAAGCAAAAAGACAGCTAAATCTAACATAAATACAACAAAGGAACAAAAGTGGATTGCCCGACCCCTCAACGGCATCCTCCCAAGCAGAAAAGAGAAGTCAGAAGACTGAACACGCCCCGTGCTCAGCCAGCACGGGGTCGTGCCCAAGAAGCAGCAGAAAAGACAAACCTATAGAAGCTTCTATTGCCCACCACGGGGTCGTGTCTAGTGAGCACGGGGGCGTGGCAAAAGTACAGCAGGCGCATTAATTGTAATTGCGAATTACAATTAATGAAGAGAGAGAGTGTCAGACGGGCACGGGGGCGTGTCCAGCGGACACGGGGCCGTGCCCAGCCTTCTGTTCAGCCTATAAATAGGAGTCCTTAGTTTCATTTCAACTCAACCCTTGGCACACCACCTCTCTCACACTTCATCCACCACCCACCTCCACCATAACACCATCATCCACCACCATCATCCATTGTCCATCATAGAGTGTGTGAGTCGTCTCGAGATCCAAGATTGATCGTAAGAGTTCTTTACAATCAAGGCCATGTTTACCTAAGTCTCTTACATCACTTGGTGAAGACAAGTGTTTAGTATAATACTTTTTATTTTTAATCTTTTGCACTTTTTATTTGGTTTTGTATTAATGACTTTAATAACTAGTTGCTTATGTTGAAGGTGATCTTTCCTTATCGTTTGTCCGTGGTGTCTTAGCATTATTTTACTGTCTATATAAAATAAAAGATTTGCACCATTCATATCTCCACGGTCTATATGGAGGTATGTTGGCTACCTGGTCGGGGGTTAAGGGAATGGTTTGGTAAGGGTCTTGCCCTTGTTCAGCGTTTAGAGGTCCTGCAAGGGACCTGGGTCAAATTTAGTAGGATCTCCTTCAATGCCCATAGGTATTGGATGGCGGGGATCCAAACTCTTTGACCCCCTCATAAATTAACTACTATTAATACTATAACCCGGCTATTTAGGACTGTATCCCTGCTGACTCAGACTACTTAGGCGAGGGTAACGTCACCGCCAAAAGCGGGGCCTACCATATTAATAACTTAATTCATTATCTTTCAATAATCCGACCCTTTAGGATTGTATCCTTGCTGACTCAAACTACTAGGTTGAGGGTAACGTCGCCTTCAAAAGAGGGGCCTACTACAATAACTAAGATAATCTCTTAAACAAGTGCAAAAGTGCGAAAATAATCAAAGGTTATACTAATACACGAGTCGGATCCAAGTGATTCATCTTGTCTATCTGTTTTTATTTTATTTTTATTTTTCAGCATTTAGTTAGTTTTTATTTTCTTAGTTTAAAAACCTTTTCTAACTTTTTGATTTGATTAGACGTTGAGGATAAACCGGTACTAAAAGCTCTTGTGTCCTTGGACGACCTCAGTATCTTACCAACACTATACTACGTCCACGATGGGTGCACTTGCCCCTATGTGTGTTTAGTGTTAGTAAATATCGTGTTTTATAAATTTAAAACTTGGCTAAAAGTGTAAAAAGGGCTTAAAATATACATAAAAAATATATCGCACTTCACGCACATCACCATCCAGGCAAGGCCAACGTAGTCGCAGATGCCTTGAGCAGAAAAGAAAGAGTGAAACCAATAAGGATCAATGCCAAGAGCATTGAAATCAAGAACAGCCTGAATGAGAGATTGTTAGCTGCACAGAAAGAAGCTGTGTCAGAAGCTAACTATCCTAACGAAAAGCTAGGAGTAACTGAAGAGCAGTTATCCTATGGCAAAGACGGAATTTTGAGATTAAATGGGAGGATATGGGTTCCTGTTTATGGAGGTCATCGAGACGTTATCCTTCAGGAGGCCCACAGTTCCCGATATTCCGTTCATCCTGGAGCTGATAAAATGTACCAGGACTTGAAGGCAAACTTTTGGTGGATAGGCTTGAAAAAGTCTATAGCCACCTACGTAGCAAAGTGTTTGACTTGTGCGCAATTAAAAGCTGAACATCAAAATCCGTTAGGCTTGCTACAACAGCCTAAACTTCCCGAATGGAAATGGGAAATGGTGACGATGGATTTCATCACCAAGTTGCCAAAGACAAAGAAGTGAAACGATACAATATGGGTAATAGTTGATAGACTGACTAAGTCAGCACATTTCCTACCCATAAAGGAGACTCATAACTCCGATATACTAGCCCAGTTGTTTGTAGATAAGATTGTAGCCCTTCACGGCGTGCCTATGTCTATCATCTCTGATAGAGATACCAGATACACATCACACCTTTGGAAAAGTTTCCAACAATCTTTGGGCACACGTTTGAATTTTAGTACGGCTTACCACCCTCAGACAGATGGACAGAGTAAGCGTACAATCCAAACGTTGGAAGATATGCTTCGCGCATGTGCGATCGACTTAGGTGGTAGTTGGGATAACCACCTACCATTGGTCGAGTTCTCCTATAACAACAGCTACCATACGAGTATTAAGGCTGCACCTTTTGAAGCCCTATATGGTAGAAAGTGTAGAACGCTCGTTTGTTGGGCAGAAGTGGGAGATGTCCAGATGACAGGATCTGATATAATATTTGAAACAACGGACAAGATTGTCCAAATTCGCGATCGATTGAAAGCTGCCCGAGACAGGCAGAAAAGCTACGCAGATTTGAAGCGTAAGCCTTTCAATTTTGAAGTAGGCGACAAGGTATTGCTTAAGGTATCACCCTGGAAGGGGGTGATGCGATTCGGTAAGAAAGGCAAGCTAAGCCCGAGATATATTGGACTTTTCGAGGTAATCGAACATGTCGGATCGGTTGCCTACAAATTAAACTTACTAGAAGAGCTCAGTGGTATCCACAATGTGTTCCACATCTGTAACCTGAAGAAGTGTTTCGCTGACAAATCACTGGTTATACCGCATGCAGATGTACACATCGATGAGAGCTTAAAGTTCGTTGAAAAACCTGTGTCGATCGAGGATCGACAGGTTAAGAAACTTCGCAGGAAGTATATACCAATTGTGAAGGTAAAATGGGATGCCCGTAGAGGTCCCGAGTACAAGTAGGAGGTAGAGTCCACGATGAAAGAAAAGTACCCTCATTTGTTTCAATAAAGCTCAAGGTCGAGATTTCTTTTAAGGGGGTGAGGATGTAACACCTCGAAATTTTGCGTCCTATAATGTATTGATACGTGTCATAAGTTTACACGTGGTATTAAATATTAAATAAGGACTAATGTTGACAAACATTGAAAGTATGTGAATCCGAGGGTTCAAAATGTCAACAAGGGATAAATATACTGTACAGTAACCCTAAATGATGCTCGTACCTTCAAACGATTAAATCATGGATCGTACGGGACGAAATGCGGAAGAAAGTGAGAGATTACAAACTACAGGGGTTAAATGTGTCAACATGTTTAAGTTATACCTCTGAGTGACCCTTTAACAAACCCGAGACTTTGTAACAGTAAATTACGCTCACTAGAATGTACGATATAAATTTCGCAAGGTTCCGTTTTAAAACGAGAAAGTTATGATCAAATTCGTATGCGAGGGGTTAAAGGCGTCAAACATAGAAAGTTATGACTTTTCGGGTAATAATAAATTAACCAAGGGTTAATAAGTTGGGTAAAAGCCACGGGGCCCTTATACGTAAATTAACGAGGCCCAAAACGCAAAGTTACCCCTTCGAAACGCCAAAGGCCAGTGCAATAATTAAAAAGATTTGAAAATCTTGAAAAACAGGTCTCAGGCGGGCCGCGTTAAAGAAATAAAGGATCTTACGCGGGCCGCGCTGATAGTATAGATATGGGCTCTGACATTGAGATTCAGGCGACCCGCGTAAAGGTTACCTGATCATTAACGTGGGTCGCGTCAGCCTCCCAGATGCAGAAAAGTCGGACAGAAGCACTGTTTGGTGTTTTAACCGACTTATTGAGCAATAATGAGAGCATGGGCGCCCCCTAAACGTCCCCTAGCACTCAGAGACAGTTGTTGATCATCCAAGAACACTTGTAGGCCTTAATGTGATGATCTTATGCATCCTAAACTAGTATAAAAGGACCATAAGTAGCAACATTGTTCTTCACACCTTCATTCTGCTTTTTGATCATTTCTGGAGCCCAAGCATTCTCTCTAAGCTTCACAAGTCATGCATAGGACTCTTGTAAGTCTGTTTAACCCTTTGTGGTTTAGTTTTTGCATAGTTATAGCTTAAAAGTCAATCCATCGTAATTAACGATTCACTTAACGGTTAATCACAAATGGTCCAGTGATTAGCCGAATCAAAGGTAGTTATATGTTGGTAATTGTGACAACTGTGCTCTTTAATCGATGAACAATGCAAAACAATGTTATTTATCATTAATACAATGTGCTTTGGTGTTAGTTTATGTGTTTGGTGATTTTACGATTCGATCCGATTCGATTTCAAGCTTTAAATCTCTTTCTGGAAAGTTATACGCAAACTGGTGCGTAAACGCAATCAGTTAAACGCGACAAACACTCCGAAATAGTGAAATAGGCTTAACATACCTTAAATAACCATCACATAACTTAGAAATAAGTTTTGGATGGTTTGGTGTGTCGAAAACAAGTTTGTTTGATCGCAGGGACTATTTATGTCAAACTGCGAAACTATACTGATTCGTATGATGTCGAATAGTTCGGAACTTTATCATAAGCTAAACATACCATAAATAACCTAAACATAGCTTAGAAATAAGCTTTGAAGGGTTCGGTGTGCGAAAACATGCTTATTTGATCTTTCAGGGACTAAAAGCATCAAAAAGTGCACAAGTTTGCATTTTCACGCATATCTTACGTTCTGAATATATCCGGACATCCAAAAATTTATGTAATCATTAAAATATTTTATTTTAGTGATTGGCATGCAAAAATTCCATTCGTCGCTTAATTTGGATCGTTTTTGCGTTCATTACGACTTCCGTCGTAATTAACCGAACAACGCGATCGTACGACCAAACGAACCGACATCCGAGATGTTTTTGAGCATGTTTTGAGTTCCCAATACTTTAACGTCATTTTAGAGCCTTGAAATGAGGTTAACGGGGCTTAAACGTGTCAAAAATGGGCCGAAACGCAAGTTCTAAGCTGCAGGGACCAATTTTGACAATCTGCCAAAGTGGCCAGGCGGCCCGCCTGAGCCTTGGCCTTATTCCTACGCGGGCCGCATGGGCATGCCAGACAGAAGCATTGAATCTGGTCATTTTGCACGAATTTGATGGTTTTGTTGAGTGGTTTTCATTACTAGGAGCTGGTTTGTGTGGGGAATAAGTCCCCCAATCACTCTATGACACTTGTATGGCCTAGATCATGCCCTCCTCTCCAAGGAATGATCCTAACGGTTGCGAAAAACTATATATAGGCCATCCATTCTTTGTTTTCTTTGCTCATTCCCTTCTTCTCTTCTCTACAATCTGGTTTGGGAGCTCTCTCAACTGATTGGAACTTGGTTTTCTTGTAGAAAAGATAGCAAGGACCTTTAGTGAGCATTCTTTCATTCTTTTTATTGTTTTCCTAGTTTGAAAGTCAAATATAGTTTGACTTTCAGCTTTGACCACGAGATGGTCAACGAGAAGTTCGTTTGAACTTCGCAACGTGAGCGTAATCACGTTGGTTATAGTCCTTAGTGACTATACCAATTGATTACCACGTTGACTAGGTGTAGTGACGAGTCGAAGTTTCGGTCAAAATGCGTTTTAGCACGCATTTTGCAACGGAACTACTTTTAGGTATCAAAACACTTTGTTTTGATACCAAATCAGTAGGTTAAACATGCTTTGACATGTTTAACTCGTCACTAATAGTTTGTGCTTGTTTAGAGTCGTAAGTCGAGCGGTCTAAACCACCGCTTAGACTTTCGAACTCGACCCGTTTGGTCGATCTTTAGGATCCGACCGAGCATGTTTAGTGACCATAGTTGCATAGGGAATAACCTTCCGAGGTTATACCTTATGGTCACCGAGTTTAAGTAGTTGTATGATAGGCGAATTATATGCCTTTGGTAAATTACCAAAATGCCCTTTTCTTGCATAATTGGACTTAAAGCATCTGTAACCTAACTTTTGTCACCTAAACTAATTATGCAACTTATTTAAACATGTTTAGGCATATAATACTTGTCATAGGACTAGTTAGACGTCTCGAACGCACGTTTGCGCGCACGACACGTTAAAATAGCGTAAGCTACCTTAATGGGTCGCGATGGGTCGAAAGCACTTAGGTTAGGTTCCGTTTTAGAATGTAGGCTTTGTTAAACCATATCACATGAGTTCCTACACTCATTTGGTTTACAAGACCTCATTCTTTTCGATCTTCCGATTTAGGCGTCTTTTGTTTGACTAGTGATTCGATTACTAGGTGCTGCTTGAGTTTCCTTGGTTTGATTGAGCTTATTGAGTTCTCTAGATTGAGGATACTTTGCACTTCAATGTGAGTACATAGTTCCCCTATTTTACTGTTTTCAATTGTTTTGGGGTGATTCATATGTACAAAACGAATTTCAAGGTTTAAACGATAATTTCGAAAACGATGGTTTATACTAAATTAATAACGATTTCAATAAGTTGAACAAGACTTGTTGGTTGTGATTACATAACGAATGACATTCATTAGCTTTGGCCGAGCCGACCAGTATTAGGTTATGGTACCATAGGATCTGACAAATCCCGTTATCAGACTACACCCATGGTTATGTGTGGGGGTTATGTAGGTAACGACCGAACCTGATGATTGTTAATTTACCCTTTGGTGGTTTGTTAATACGAAACGAGAAACGAGTTAGACGAGTCACGAAGGTTTGAATGTTGTTAACGAGACGACCAAAAGTAGTTTCACTATTAAAACGAATACGATTTTGGGACGAGTTAAACGATTTGAAACGAGATACACGATTTGAAACGAGTTAAACGAATTAAACGATTGGTTTTGGGTAGTGATTAGATAATGGGACGAGTGTAGTATGATAGAATCATGGTAGATACGCCGCTGGTACATCTTATATATAAGTGCTTCTATCATATTACATTGTGTGTCATTATTTAGTTCACTGGGGAAACGATTTTGAAACGATGTCACACAACGAGGTTTTCGAAATGATATAAACCATACGAGTTTTATTAACGAGTTTTTACGAGATGTTTACAAGTTGTTATACTAAAACAAATATTTTTGATTTAAGAGTCATGGCTATGAGATTTTATAAACTATAACCAAATTGATTTGAGTTGGTTAATTATGTTGCAATACACTTTTCAAAACGAGGTTTGTATTTTGACTCTTGTAGTCTATCGAGGTACTGCAACATATAAACGAGCCATGAATCCGATACTCCCATAAAGCCTATGTACTCACCAGCATTTCTTTGCTGACTTTATTTTTACATATGTTTCAGGTGGTATTGCTTGATGTTGATTGCTAGGAAGCGAATTCACTTAGGATCTGGACGAGGCCTTAGTGACTTAAAAACAATTATAAACAATATGTAGTTTGATTGTTTGTTTTAACAACAATGAATATTGCATAATATTTCAATAAAACGAAACATTTGATTACCATGGTTATGGAACAATAATTCTGTCGCCTCACTCCCCGGCGTTTCCGCCGCGGTTTGTTGTTTTAACGCGACCGGGGTGTGACAGAAGAGTTGGTATCAGAGCCAATGGTTATAGGGAATTAGGTTATTAGCAATGCTTTGACCTAGACTATAACTTTAGGACCCTAACGCAAGTTTACTTGTGTTTAGATTTTAAAACAATACCGTCACCTATCCTTAGGTGATAACCACAACGAGAACACAATAATGAATCCGCTTCGAAAATTAATCATCTATCCTTGGATGATTGATTACTAGGTTTTGAACCTCCTGTTATATGGTTTTGAACCCTTCTGGTTTGATTCATTTTGGCTTAGTGCCTTCTGAGTTTTACAAATCCCGTCAAAGTTTGGGTCTAAATAATGTGAACACGTGCAAACTGGAAGAGTGAATGCCTGTACCCTGAGTTTTCTGTCTAAGGCTAGAGTGTTTGTACAAATCCGCATTATCGGACCAGTCACTCTTACCTGGGAAGTCTTGGGGTGAGTGTTCACTTATAGGCGAGCATGTCTTCGGTGATACATTATTATGACCTATTTACTTTGATTTGTCACTGCGTTTCATTTGTTTGTTCGAGGTAACGAACGAATGATCGCCTTCCTTGTGTTTTATCGATGTTTTCAATACCTCTTTTGTTCCTCCAATAATCAACCTCACTCGTTTCCCATGTTTCCTTTTTTTTAGACAATGCCTCCACGACGCAATACTCAAACCGATGCTCGAACTTATACTGCTGAGGAAATCGCAGCCCTTGTCTCTCAACAATTGGCTGTTGTACTTCCAGGCATTGTGACCCAAATCCACGAGCTATACAACAATAACAATAATAACAACAACAATGCACCGTGTAATTTCAAGAATTTCAATTCTGCGAAACCGCTTAAGTTTTCTGGGTCACAAGGAGCAACCGCGCTCCTGCAATGGTTTGAGAGTATCGAGAGCACATTCAGACATGTGCAATGTCCGAATGCGCGCAAAGTTGAGTTTGCTTCAAGCGTGTTTGAGAATCGAGCTCTTACATGGTGGAACGGAGTGATGCGTGATAGGGGTGCCGAAGTAGCACTAGCACAAACTTGGGAAGAGCTCCGAGCTCTCATGATGAGAGAGTTCTGTCCTCGACATGAGATTTGAGTGCTGGAACGAGAATTTGACGATTTGAAACAAGTCGGGGGAGAACACCGTGCTTATACGGATCGATTTGAGGAGCTCAGTTTGTTGTGTCCCACGATGGTTACCCCGTTGGATAAGGCAATCGAGAGGTATATCGATGGTTTGCCCGATTCCATTCAGGACATCCTGACTAGCGTTATTCCTACTACAGTTCGTCAAGCAATCGAGTTGTCTGCTACCCTGACTGAGTCCCAAGTCAGGAAGGGTAAACTCACCCGCAAGGGTGATAAAAAGGAGTCAACCGATTCTGATAAGGAAAAGGGTAAGGGTAAGCAGCAGGGTGAGTCTTCGAAAAAGTCAAGGAAGCGCAAGGCTTCCCAAAACTTTGCTGTCACCAATCAAACTGCTCAGAACCCACCAACTCAACCTCCTGCGAAGAAAGCATATGTTGGCACCGCACCTCACTGCACTCGATGTAATGGCCACCATGTTGCCCAACAGGCCTGTAAAGAGTGTGCTATGTGTGGTAGGCTTGGGCATTTGGCCAATACTTGTCATTTTGGTCAAAATCAGGCTGCCCAGGTTCCAGCTCAAGCTCAAGGGAATGCTGCGAGATTCCCACCTGGTTCGTGTTTCAATTGCGGAGAAATGGGTCATTTCTGCAACAATTGCCCGAGATTGGTAAACACGAATGCGAATGTTAACCCAAATCTAAATGCGAACGTGAATGTGAATCCCGCTCGTGGACGAGTGTTTAACATCAACGAAGCGATCGATGATGCAGCTATAAACAATTAGTATTTTGTATTTCTTTTGGTTGTTATCTTTTAACATTTAAAGACAATGCGGTTGTTATATAAATAAAATTTTTTGATTTTATTTTAAACTACTGCAATTGTATGAATGTTTGATGCAACTTTGTAATGTCAACACAAAGACAAACTGCTCGTGTGGTTCTGTTATTTCCATGATCACTTGTGATCTTCCCTAAAAACCTTAAACGATCTTTTCGAATGTGTATCGATTATCGTGAGCTTGATAAGCTTACCATCAAGAATCGATATCCCCTACCTCGAATCAATGATCTCTTTGATCAGCTGCAAGGTGCTACCTGTTTTTCCAAGATCGACCTGCGTTCTGGGTATCATCAATGTCACACCCCCAAAATCCCACACGCGGAGTACCACCGCTTGGAGGCGTGACTGACCAGGATCAAGCCATCAATCATATCAAACATAGCACTTAATAATAAATAAAGTCATTAAAGTAGTTCATCACGACATGATCGATGTTTCAAAACCAAGCATTGTTTAAGTAGCGGAAGAATTGTTGTAAACCCAAGTTAAAAATACTGAAATGTCATAAGTGTCCAACAAAGTAATACGATCCTTGTCCACAACGACCGGCTCCTCTTTGTGCAAGCTCCATGTACCTAACGATCTGCAAGGCATGTAACAGAATGATCAACAAACTAGTTGAGCGAGTTCACAGTAAGTAAGTGCGTAACAGTAGGTAACGGGTGGCTCTACTGGGCCGATAGTAAGTTGTATAGATGGGGGCTTCCCATGTTATGTGACCACTAGACTATTCGTATCAACTACTCGTATCATCCCTGTTCTTCTTCCGAGAACAGTAGCGCGTATGGGGTGTACGTAGGTTTTACGCACGTATCCTTCACAACCGAGGATAGGAGACGCGGGGGTGTACGTGGGTTTCACGTACGTATCCTTTGTACCGAGGATAGAAGTAAGTAATGCGTACACGTAGGTTTTACGTGCGTGCCTGACATCCGGGGCAGCTATTGGCATATGACCACGTAGGTGTTATTCTAACCTACGGAACCGTCCTGACATCCGAGGATCATGGTAGGTGATAGTCTAGGAAAAGCATATGTACGTTCTTAGTCAATTGTAACCTTTATCCCATTCCCACGACCCGGGAATCCCATGCCTTAGTAGGAGTGTGAACTCACCTGGGTTTGCTCGGCAGACAATAAAATGCTCAAGTATACAAGTAAGGGATCAACCACGTCCTATCATGGTTACTTATGCAAGTTAGGTTCGTATAAAGCACGTGGGTTTCTAACACGTATTGATCATGGCAATTCACACATATTCCATTGCAGTCCAATAACAATCAGTTAAACAGAATCCAAGTGTTCGGCCCAAACAGATAAGCAGTCCAATAACATAACAGTCATAAGATTGGGCCCGTGACAGTGTAGGCCCAAAATAGTGTACATGCAGCTAGTCTCGAGTCGCAACCGGCGATCTCGAGTCGCAACCGGGATTACGAGTCACAACAGCTGATTACGAGTCGCAACAGGAGGTCGCGAGTCGCAACAGCTGGTTACGAGTCGCAACGGACGGTCTCGGCTCGTCATGCTCTGGTTACGAGTCGCAACCTGACTCGCAACCATGATTGCGGCTGATGTTGTTGTGTGGTCTCGAGTGGGGTACCGACTCGCAATGAGTGATACCGAGTCGCAACCGTGTGTGTAACTGGTTTCCATAATTCCTGCAACAATCTTTCCGTGATTCTAGCAAACAACTTAGCAGTTTCACAATTCAGATCAAACCTAGTAATTAGCAGATTTTTATATCATATTCAACGTGTTCATCTATAAACAAATGCATAACAGTATCAAGAATAAACAATCGGATCATAATCAAACATATAGCAATCGGTTGGTTTTAAATCTTGCAACCCTATCATGCATCCTAACCGATTAACACATACATGCAACCGACTTACAATCAACATCACGAATCACTGTTAGGCTTCTATCATACAACCCGGTTTGTGTGAACATACATAAGAGCCGATTTACATACAAGCAGATTGGTTATGATAACCTAGGTCACTTAATCAGTTTAACTCATCCGATTACAATCATATGGTGAACAAACGATTTGCAAGAACACAACCTAAACCACATAAATCGTACAAGAACATAATCAATCATACTAACCGGTTACAAGTAAAGGAGTGTGATCCGAATGGGAGGTTGGTTCTTGTGCCGTCGGTTTCCAAGCAACGAGAGGGAGAGAGAGAGAGCTTGTGTGGTTGCAAAGATTGTAAAAACTAAAACCCTAAGATGTGTATGTGTATAAATACGTAGAGGGGATGTGGGCCGAAACCCCACATGGGTTTTCTCATGATCTCGAGTCCACTAAATGGACCGAGTGGGTTTGTGTTCGGTGTGGTTCGATAATTATAACACTAAATCACATAATTCACGTAATACGTATCATTCAATCAATCGCTTAATCGCAATAGTTCATATAGTTACACGTATATAATAGACGGTAAGTACGAGTTGTCACATTATCCCCAACTAATTGGAAATTTCGTCCCGAAATTTGGTATGCACTCACTGAGGAAGCTAGGTAAGTTATAGCGTTCACTGGTTTTCCTGGGGTGTCACATCCTCCCCCGTTGATCTGGAATTTCGTCCCGAAATTCCGAAGTAGTAGCTTCAGCCTCAGTAGTGGTTGCATTGGTCTCGAATAACTGGGGGTACTTTTCTGTCATCCTGTCTTCGCGTTCCCAGGTGTACTCTGGGCCACGTTTGGAGTTCCAACGAACTCGAACAAGAGGGATTCTCTTGTTTTTGAGGACCTTCACATCCCGGTCCGTGATTTCTACTGGTTCCTCGACGAATTGCAACCGCTCGTCGATAGTGAGTTCCTTAAAAGGAATGATGAGGTTTTCATCTGATAAGCACTTCTTTAGGTTCGACACATGAAAAACATTGTGAACTGCTCCGAGTTCAGCTGGTAGGTTCAACTTGTAGGCTACCTTGCCAATCTTTTCTAAGATTTCGAATGGTCCGACGTACCGCGGATTCAGTTTGCCCCTTTTGCCAAAACGTACCACACCCTTCCAGGGTGAAACTTTTAGTAAAACCCGGTCCCCGACCTGAAATTCCAAAGGCTTTCTACGCTTGTCCGCGTACGCTTTCTGACGGTCGCGTGCTGCCGCCATGCGTTGTCGTATCTGTGCTATCTTTTCTGTGGCGTCCACTACAATCTCTGGACCCGTAATTTGACTATCCCCCACCTCTGCCCAACAGAGAGGTGACCGGCATTTACGTCCGTACAATGCCTCGAATGGAGCGGCTTGAATGCTGGTATGATAACTGTTATTGTATGAAAACTCCACCAATGGGATGTGCTTTTCCCAGCCGTTGCCGAAATCGATAACGCATGCCCTAAGCATGTCTTCAAGTGTTTGAATCGTTCGCTCAGACTGCCCATCGGTCTGAGGATGGTATGCTGTGCTCATGTCTAACCGTGAGCCGAAAGATTTGTGCATCGCTTGCCATAGTTCTGACGTGAATCGTGCATCGCGATCCGAAATAATAGAGGTGGGCACTCCGTGCCTCGAAACAACTTCTTTAAGATAGACGTCTGCGAGTGTGGAGAACTTGTCCGTTTCCTTAATCGGCAGGAAGTGTGCAGACTTGGTGAGTCGATCAACTATGACCCATATTGTATCGTTCCCACGCTGAGATCTAGGTAAGCCTGTAACAAAATCCATGGAAATTTCTTCCCATTTCCATTGCGGTATCTTAGGCTGCTGAAGTAGACCAGCTGGCTTCTGATATTCAACCTTGACTCTCGCACAGGTCAAACATTTTCCAACGTACGTAGCAATGTGGGCCTTCATGCTAGGCCACCAATAAGTAGTGCTGATGTCGTGGTACATTTTATCCGACCCTGGATGTACCGAATAGCGAGACTTGTGAGCTTCATCCATTACAAGTTCGCGTAAACCGCCATAGAGAGGGACCCAAATCCGGCCCGTTACATAGTAGGCGCCGTCTTCCTTTTGTTCCATTTGTTGTCGTGAGCCGCGTAAGGCTTCAGCCTTGACGTTTTCGGGCTCCAATGCTTCTACCTGAGCATTTCGTATCTGTGCTGGAAGGTTAGACTGAATCGTAAGCTGTAGCGCTCGCACGCGCCGTGGTAGAGTGTCTTTCCGACTGAGGGCGTCAGCCACAACATTGGCTTTGCCTGGATGATACTTGATGGCGCATTCGTAGTCGTTAAGTAACTCGACCCATCGTCGTTGATGCATGTTCAAATCCTTCTGCTTAAGGATATGCTCGAGACTCCTGTGATCGGTGTAAATCGTGCACCTGGTACCGTACAGGTAGTGTCGCCATATCTTAAGCGCGAAAACAACAGCTCCCAGCTCTAGATCGTGCGTCGTGTAGTTTCGTTCGTGAACCTTTAGTTGACGAGAAGCGTAGGCTATCACTTTATCACGTTGCATCAACACACATCCAAGACCCTGGATGGATGCATCACAATATACTACGAAGTCTTCTGTGCCCTCTGGCAATGAAAGAATAGGTGAGCTGCAAAGTCTATCCTTTAGGTACTGAAAAGCAGTTTCCTGCGTGTTGCCCCAACGGTAGGTGACACCCTTCTGTGTCAGTAGCGTAAGTGGTTGCGCGATCTTTGAAAAGTCTTTAATAAACCGTCTGTAGTAGCCTGCCAAACCCAAGAATTGGCGTATTTCCGTTGGCGTTCGTGGTGCAGGCCAGTTTCTGATCGAATCTACCTTGGATGGATCGACATGGATCCCATCCTTGTTTACCACATGGCCTAAGAAGTGGACTTCACGAAGCCAGAAGTCGCATTTAGAAAGCTTGGCGTACAGCTGTTCCTTCCGAAGGAGTTCCAATATCAGGCGAAGATGCTGCTCGTGTTCCTCCTGACTCTTGGAGTAAATCAGAATGTCGTCGATGAATACTATGACGAACTTGTCAAGGTAGGGTTTGCATACCCTGTTCATAAGATCCATAAATACGGCAGGCGCGTTCGTTAACCCAAATGGCATGACAAGAAACTCGTAGTGACCATAACGAGTTCTGAAGGCTGTCTTGGAGATGTCCTCATCCCGGACTCTCAGCTGATGATACCCCGACCTCAAATCTATCTTCGAATAGTAGCACGACCCTTGCAACTGGTCGAATAAGTCGTCGATGCGCGGAAGAGGATAACGGTTCTTCACCGTCACCTTGTTGAGTTCACGGTAGTCGATGCACATTCTGAACGTACCGTCTTTCTTTTTCACGAATAGTACTGGAGCTCCCCAAGGCGAAGAGCTTGGACGAATAAAGCCCTTTTCCAAGAGCTCTTGTAGCTGCTTTGACAATTCTTCCAATTCTGATGGAGCTAGACGATACGGTGCGCGAGCTATGGGTGCTGCTCCTGGAGCGAGCTCGATCTGAAATTCAACCTGTCGATGAGGCGGTAAGCCAGGTAAATCTTCAGGAAACACCTGAGGGTAATCACGTACAATTGGAATATCCTCCAATTTCTTTTCCTTTGCTGATGTGTCTGTAACGAGTGCCAGAATGGCAGTATGCCCCTTTCGTAGACATTTCTGAGCCTTCAAGAAAGAGATGATGCCAACCACAGCACCACTCTTATCACCTTGAACTTCTAGAGGTTCCTGACCAGAACGAGGAATGCGAATAACCTTCTCGCTGCATAAGATTTCTGCCTGGTGTTGGGATAACCAATCCATCCCAATCACGACGTCGAAGCTACCCAAAACTATGGGAATGAGGTCGATAGAGAAAGCTTGACCAGCTAAGATAAGATTACAACCCTGAACTACGTGCGTGGCTTCTAGACTTTTACCGTTAGCTAACTCTACTACATGTTTGGTGGGTAAAAGTGTTGGTGCACGTTTTAGCAGTTGACACATTTTCACAGACATATAGCTTGTATCCGCACCCGAATCAAATAAGACAGTAACGTAAATATTGTCGAGGAGAAACTTACCCATAACAACGTTGGGATCGTTCACTGCGTCGCCTCGACCTAGCACAAAAGCACGTCCCCTAGCTTCATTGTCGTTGTTATTTCCTCCGTTGTTGTTGCCGTTGCCCTGGTTGTTGTTGTTGTTGTTGTTCTGGTTCCTGTTGAGCTGTGGGCAGTGTCTCTTGATGTGGCCTTCAGCACCACAATTATAGCATCCCTTGTTGCCCTGTTGTTGGTTAGGCTGAGCGTGAGGCTGCTGCTGATTTTGGTTCGCAGGACGAAGGCTTCTACAGTCTTTGGCCTCGTGACCCATCTTGAGGCATCTTTGACAACGACCCTTGGTACACTGGCCGTTGTGGTGCCTGTTGCAGTTGTTGCACTTTGGAAGATTTCCGCAATATCCACCCTGCCTGTGGCTACCTGACGACTGCTGGTTAGGGCTTTGATAGTTGTCAGTCTTTCGCTGCTGATTCTGGGACTGAACCGAAACTGATGCTTTGCTTGAATCCCCCTCCCATTTCCTCTTGTTGTCACTGAGGGTAACGGGAGTAGCTGAAGAAGTGACTGTAGCAGTAGCGCTGACACGCTTAGGCAGTTTATTCTGATCCACTGCCTGATCGGTGATGCGATGAGCGAGACGCTGGATTTCCTGGATGTTGTCGAGGTTAGCCGAGGTAACGTGGCTCTGGATTTCTGGTGCCAACCCCTTGAGATACATCTCGATACGCTTGTATGGAGGGTCTACCATAGTTGGACACAGCACGGCCAGCTCGTTTGACCGCTTGGTATACGCTTCAATCTCCGACCCAACCATTTTTAGATTATACAGCTCGTCCTCTAGCTTGTGAATATCTTCACGCGTACAATACTCTCTCTTGATAAGTTCCTTAAAATCGTTCCAGGGTGTGGCGTTAGCGGCTGCCAACCCCAGAATTTGCACCTGCGCGTTCCACCAGGTTAGCGCGATTCCTTCTAAAGTGCCGGTGGCGTATTTCACCCTGCGTGCCTCAGGGCATTCACACATTTCGAATACTGATTCTAGCTTCTCGAACCAGTGGAGGAGTCCAACCGCTCCTTCTGTGCCGCTGAACGTGCCGGGACGGCAGTCCATAAAGTTCTTGAATGTGCAGACAGGCTGCTGCGCGTGTTGACCTAGTGTGTATGACTAGGGCGAAGTTTAATACGAGAGTTAATGTAGGATCTAGAGATCCTAGTGTGTGCCTATACTGCAGGATATACTACCTGCTTGAGCTGCTGCAACTGCCGCATCAACTTGGGCTTGAACAAGAGCCTCTAACTGGGCTTGTGTCATGTTAATTCTTCCAGCCATTGATCTTCATGTCAAAGGCGAAATAGGTGAGAAAAGTTCGCGAATAGTGCGATGACAGAAAAGTGTAAGCACGTAAGGGTTTCTTAAGCAATAGCAAATAGTGAGCATTGTAGTCTAAGCATACCACGAGCAAAGTTCTAAGTAATTCTAGCAAGTAGGCAATATACATAAACCTTATTACCTAAGATGTCGAGTCTTGCACGTGGAGCGAAGCGTCGTTGTGGATCGTTGAGAGCACTGTTCTGGTTATAGTCTGGTTTTAATAAAAACTTTTTCCCATATTAAAACCAAGTTCTCTATAACCAATGGCTCTGATACCAATCTGTCACACCCCCAAAATCCCACACGCGGAGTACCACCGCTTGGAGGCGTGACTGACCAGGATCAAGCCATCAATCATATCAAACATAGCACTTAATAATAAATAAAGTCATTAAAGTAGTTCATCACGACATGATCGATGTTTCAAAACCAAGCATTGTTTAAGTAGCGGAAGCATTGTTGTAAACCCAAGTTAAAAATACTAAAATGTCATAAGTGTCCAACAAAGTAATACGATCCTTGTCCACAACGACCGGCTCCTCTTTGTGCAAGCTCCATGTACCTAACGATCTGCAAGGCATGTAACAGAATGATCAACAAACTAGTTGAGCGAGTTCACAGTAAGTAAGTGCGTAACAGTAAGTAACGGGTGGCTCTACTGGGCCGATAGTAAGTTGTATAGATGGGGGCTTCCCATGTTATGTGACCACTAGACTATTCGTATCAACTACTCGTATCATCCCTGTTCTTCTTCCGAGAACAGTAGCGCGTATGGGGTGTACGTAGGTTTTACGCACGTATCCTTCACAACCGAGGATAGGAGACGCGGGGGTGTACGTGGGTTTCACGTACGTATCCTTTGTACCGAGGATAGAAGTAAGTAATGCGTACACGTAGGTTTTACGTGCGTGCCTGACATCCGAGGCAGTGATTGGCATATGACCACGTAGGTGTTATTCTAACCTACGGAACCGTCCTGACATCCGAGGATCATGGTAGGTGATAGTCTAGGAAAAGCATATGTACGTTCTTAGTCAATTGTAACCTTTATCCCATTCCCACGACCCGGGAATCCCATGCCTTAGTAGGAGTGTGAACTCACCTGGGTTTGCTCGGCAGACAATAAAATGCTCAAGTATACAAGTAAGGGATCAACCACGTCCTATCATGGTTACTTATGCAAGTTAGGTTCGTATAAAGCACGTGGGTTTCTAACACGTATTGATCATGGCAATTCACACATATTCCATTGCAGTCCAATAACAATCAGTTAAACAGAATCCAAGTGTTCGGCCCAAACAGATAAGCAGTCCAATAACATAACAGTCATAAGATTGGGCCCGTGACAGTGTAGGCCCAAAATAGTGTACATGCAGCTAGTCTCGAGTCGCAACCGGCGATCTCGAGTCGCAACCGGGATTACGAGTCACAACAGCTGATTACGAGTCGCAACAGGAGGTCGCGAGTCGCAACAGCTGGTTACGAGTCGCAACGGACGGTCTCGGCTCGTCATGCTCTGGTTACGAGTCGCAACCTGACTCGCAACCATGATTGCGGCTGATGTTGTTGTGTGGTCTCGAGTGGGGTACCGACTCGCAATGAGTGATACCGAGTCGCAACCGTGTGTGTAACTGGTTTCCATAATTCCTGCAACAATCTTTCCGTGATTCTAGCAAACAACTTAGCAGTTTCACAATTCAGATCAAACCTAGTAATTAGCAGATTTTTATATCATATTCAACGTGTTCATCTATAAACAAATGCATAACAGTATCAAGAATAAACAATCGGATCATAATCAAACATATAGCAATCGGTTGGTTTTAAATCTTGCAACCCTATCATGCATCCTAACCGATTAACACATACATGCAACCGACTTACAATCAACATCACGAATCACTGTTAGGCTTCTATCATACAACCCGGTTTGTGTGAACATACATAAGAGCCGATTTACATACAAGCAGATTGGTTATGATAACCGAGGTCACTTAATCAGTTTAACTCATCCGATTACAATCATATGGTGAACAAACGATTTGCAAGAACACAACCTAAACCACATAAATCGTACAAGAACATAATCAATCATACTAACCGGTTACAAGTAAAGGAGTGTGATCCGAATGGGAGGTTGGTTCTTGTGCCGTCGGTTTCCAAGCAACGAGAGGGAGAGAGAGAGCTTGTGTGGTTGCAAAGATTGTAAAAACTAAAACCCTAAGATGTGTATGTGTATAAATACGTAGAGGGGATGTGGGCCGAAACCCCACATGGGTTTTCTCATGATCTCGAGTCCACTAAATGGACCGAGTGGGTTTGTGTTCGGTGTGGTTCGATAATTATAACACTAAATCACATAATTCACGTAATACGTATCATTCAATCAATCGCTTAATCGCAATAGTTCATATAGTTACACGTATATAATAGACGGTAAGTACGAGTTGTCACAATCAACTTCATGTATACGAAGAAGATATTCCCAAAACTGCATTCCACACGAGATATGGACACTATGAGTTTACAGTCATGCCTTTGGTTTGACAAATGCTCCAGCTATCTTTATGGACTTAATAAATAGGGTCTGTAAACCTTATTTAGACAAGTTCATTATTGTGTTCATTGACGATATTCTTAATTATTCAAAGTCTCGAATCGAACACGAGCAATACCTTCGTTTGACTCTCGAACTCCTAAAGAAGGAACAACTTTTTGCTAAATTCTCCAAATGTGAATTCTGCTTAAAGAAGTTCAGTTCTTGGGATATATAGTCAACGAGCAGGGTATTCATGTGGATCCATCCAAAATAGTTGCTATTAAGGATTGGAATACACCTACGACACCCACAGAAGTTCGTTCTTTTCTTGATCTCGCTGTTTATTATCGTCGTTTCATTACGAACTTCTCTAAGTTTGCGATTCACGAGAACCTATCTGCTGATAAACTTGCAAAGATTTATATTGATGAGATTGTATCACGACATGGTGTTCCTTTGGATATCATTTCCGATCGTGATGCTCGATTTTTATCTCATTTTTGACCATGCAATCTGCTCTGGGAACCCAACTAAATCTAAGCACTGCTTATCATCCCCAAACAGATGGACAATCTGAGAGGACGATTCAAACTTTGGAGGATACGCTTAGAGCATGCGTGATCGACTTTGGTGGTAATAGAGATTCTCGTCTGCCATTGATCGAGTTCTCTTACAACAATAGTTATCATGCTAGTCTCAATATGGCACCATTCGAAGCTCTATACGGTCGAAAATGTCGTTCACCTGTCTGTTGGAATGAGATTGGTGAGGTTCAGCTTACTGGACCTGAGCTCATTCTGGAAACGACAGACAAAATCAAGAAAATTCGCGATAATCTTGTGACAGCTTGAAGCCGTCAAAAGAGTTATGTGAATTTACGACGCAAGCCCTTAGAATTTCAAGTCAGAGACCATGTCCTACTCAAGGTGTCACCTTGGAAAAGAGTGGTTAGATTTGGAAGGAAAGGAAAACTTGCACCACGATACGTTGGACCATTTAAGATTGTTGAAAGAGTTGGAAAGGTTGCCTATCGACTAGAGCTACCTCCAGAGCTTGGAAACATTCATCAGACTTTTCACGTGTCCAATTTGCGAAAGTATTTAGCTGACACTGATCTTCATATTCCTCTCGTCGAGATCCAAATCGATGAAACGATACACTTTGTCGAGAAACCTGTGGAGATAATGGACTATACATTCAAACAGTTGATGAACAAACGGATTAAATTAATCAAAGTTCGTTGGGTATCCAAACGTGGCCCAAAGTTTACTTGGGAACGTGAGGACCAAATGAAGACGAAATATCCGCATTTGTTCTCACAAGTTTCCTCTAGTTAAAATTTCGGGACGAAATTTCCTAAAGTAGGGGAGACTGTGACAACTGTGCTCTTTAATCGATGAACAATGCAAAACAATGTTATTTATCATTAATACAATGTGCTTTGGTGTTATTTTATGTGTTTGGTGATTTTACGATTCGATCCGATTCGATTTCAAGCTTTAAATCGCTTTCTAGAAAGTTATACGCAAATTGGTGCGTAAACGCAATCAGTTAAATGCGACAAACACTCCAGAATATTGAAATAGGCTTAACATAACCTTCACATAACTTAGAAATAAGTTTTGGATGGTTTGGTGTGTCGAAAACAAGTTTGTTCGATCGCAGGGACTATTTGTGTCAAACTGCGAAACTATACCGATTCGTATTATGTCGAACAGTCCGGAACTTTATCATAAGCTAAACATACCATAAATAACCTAAACATAGCTTAGAAATAAGCTTTGAAGGGTTCGATGTGCGAAAACATGCTTATTTGATCTTTCAGGGACTAAAAGCGTCAAAAAATGCACAAGTTTGCATTTTCGCGCATATCTTACGTTCTGAATATATCCGGACATCCAAAAATTTATGTAATCATTAAAATATTTTATTTTAGTGATTGGCATGCAAAAATTCCATTCGTCGCTTAATTTGGATCGTTTTTGCGTTCATTACGACTTCCGTCGTAATTAACCGAACAACGCGATCGTACGACCAAACGAACCGACATCCGAGATGTTTTTGAGCATGTTTTGAGTTCCCAATACTTTAACGTCATTTTAGAGCCTTGAAATGAGGTTAACGGGGCTTAAACGTGTCAAAAATGGGCCGAAACGCAAGTTCTAAGCTGCAGGGACCAATTTTGACAATCTGCCAAAGTGGCCAGGCGGCCCGCCTGAGCCTTGGCCTTATTCCTACGCGGGCCGCATGGGCATGCCAGACAGAAGCATTGAATCTGGTCATTTTGCACGAATTTGATGGTTTTGTTGAGTGGTTTTCATTACTAGGAGCTGGTTTGTGTGGGGAACAAGTCCCCCAATCACTCTATGACACTTGTATGGCCTAGATCATGCCCTCCTCTCCAAGGAATGATCCTAACGGTTGCGAAAAACTATATATAGGCCGTCCATTCTTTGTTTTCTTTGCTCATTCCCTTCTTCTCTTCTCTACAATCTGGTTTGGGAGCTCTCTCAACTGATTGGAACTTGGTTTTCTTGTAGAAAAGATAGCAAGGACCTTTAGTGAGCATTCTTTCATTCTTTTTATTGTTTTCCTAGTTTGAAAGTCAAATATAGTTTGACTTTCAGCTTTGACCACGAGATGGTCAACGAGAAGTTCGTTTGAACTTCGCAACGTGAGCGTAATCACGTTGGTTATAGTCCTTAGTGACTATACCAATTGATTACCACGTTGACTAGGTGTAGTGACGAGTCGAAGTTTCGGTCAAAATGCGTTTTAGCACGCATTTTGCAACGGAACTACTTTTAGGTATCAAAACACTTTGTTTTGATACCAAATCAGTAGGTTAAACATGCTTTGACATGTTTAACTCGTCACTAATAGTTTGTGCTTGTTTAGAGTCGTAAGTCGAGCGGTCTAAACCACCGCTTAGACTTTCGAACTCGACCCGTTTGGTCGATCTTTAGGATCCAACCGAGCATGTTTAGTGACCATAGTTGCATAGGGAATAACCTTCCGAGGTTATACCTTATGGTCACCGAGTTTAAGTAGTTGTATGATAGGCGAATTATATGCCTTAGGTAAATTACCAAAATGCCCTTTTCTTGCATAATTGGACTTAAAGCATCTGTAACCTAACTTTTGTCACCTAAAATAATTATGCAACTTATTTAAACATGTTTAGGCATATAATACTTGTCATAGGACTAGTTAGACGTCTCGAACGCATGTTTGCGCGCACGACACGTTAAAATAGCGTAAGCTACCTTAATGGGCCGCGATGGGTCGAAAGCACTTAGGTTAGGTTCCGCTTTAGAATGTAGGCTTTGTTAAACCATATCACATAACACTCATTTGGTTTACAAGACCTCATTCTTTCCGATCTTCCGATTTAGGCGTCTTTTGTTTGACTAGTGATTCGATTACTAGGTGCTGCTTGAGTTTCCTTGGTTTGATTGAGCTTATTGAGTTCTCTAGATTGAGGATACTTTGCACTTCAACGTGAGTACATAGTTCCCCTATTTTACTGTTTTCAATTGTTTTGGGGTGATTCATATGTACAAAATGAATTTCAAGGTTTAAACGATAATTTCGAAAACGATGGTTTATACTAAATTAATAACGATTTCAATAAGGTGAACAAGACTTGTTGGTTGTGATTACATAACGAATGACATTCATTAGCTTTGGCCGAGCCGACCAGTATTAGGTTATGGTACCATAGGATCTGATAAATCCCGTTATCAGACTACACCCATGGTTATGTGTGGGGTTTATGTAGGTAACGACCGAACCTGATGATTGTTAACTTACCCTTTAGTGGTTTGTTAATACGAAACGAGAAACGAGTTAGACGAGTCATGAAGGTTTGAATGTTGTTAACGAGACGACCAAAAGTAGTTTCACTATTAAAACGGATACGATTTTGGGACGAGTTAAACGATTTGAAACGAGATACACGATTTGAAACGAGTTAAACGAATTAAACGATTGGTTTTGGGTAGTGATTAGATAATGGGACGAGTGTAGTATGATAGAATCATGGTAGATACGCCGCTGGTACATCTTATATATAAGTGCTTCTATCATATTACATTGTGTGTCATTATTTAGTTCACTGGGGAAATGATTTTGAAACGATGTCACACAATGAGGTTTTCGAAAAGATATAAACCATACGAGTTTTATTAACGAGTTTTTTCGAGATGTTTACAAGTTGTTATACTAAAACAAATATTTTTTGAGTTAAGAGTCATGGCTACGAGATTTTATAAACTATAACCAATTTGCTTTGAGTTGGTTAATTATGTTGCAATACACTTTTCAAAACGAGGTTTGTATTTTGACTCTTGTAGTCTATCGAGGTACTGCAACATATAAACGAGCCATGAATCCGATACTCCCATAAAGCCTATGTACTCGCCAGCATTTCTTTGCTGACTTTATTTTTACATATGTTTCAGGTGGTATTGCTTGATGTTGGTTGCTAGGAAGCGAATTCACTTAGGATCTGGACGAGGCCTTAGTGACTTAAAAACAATTATAAACAATATGTAGTTTGATTGTTTGTTTTAACAACAATGAACATTGCATAATATTTCAATAAAACGAAACTTTTGATTACCATGGTTATGGAACAATAATTCTGTCGCCTCACTCCCCGGCGTTTCCGCCGCGGTTTGTTGTTTTAACGCGGCCGGGGTGTGACAGTAGTTATGTGGGCATTAAACCCCTAAAAGGGCACCCTCTGATTCCCACTCTAACTAGTCCAAATGTCGAGTCAAACTTGCTTAGAAAAAGTCAACAGAATGCTAACTTGCGATTTTATGCATAATCAGTAATGTAGATGGCGTGTAACCTGTTTTGACACTCATAAAACATGATAATAAGTATTATAATTGGTCTAAGCTTGTTTGATCCGACCACTTACTGTTTTGACCCTGTTCGGAACCGAAAGTCGCAAAACTTTGACTTTTGCTTTGACTTCAGTTTTGACCCGTTATGGTATGATTTAGATATGCCTTGGACTCTCTTAGTACCAGGTTACATGACGGTATAACCCTCTGTGACCGGTTCATCGTTTGTCCGAGTCTTTTGCACATTTCCGTTAAATGCTTAAAAGTTGACCATAACGCCCTTTTTACTATAAAACGAGAATTTTGAACATGTGAAAGAACAATAACCTTAGTTACTGATTTCTAAGCATGTCCCTAGAATTTCACATCAATCTGAGGTCTAGAATAGGAGTTATGCTAAATAGCGCAATTACGGAAACTTTAGTAATTAAACGGCGCATTTAGCGTAAGGCCTATCTAAACCCAAGTTTCGACACCAAACCTTTTACACACTGATGTAAGATAATATTTTGGAATTTTTAAAGATTTTTAATTATTTTTAACCTGCTCATAACCTGCGGTTATGGCATCGATTCGGTAAATACCGAATATACCCTTTTCAGGACATAACTTGAGTTCTACATGGTATTTTGACCCGATTCCAGTTGCTACTGATTTTAAATAATAAATAAAGTATTTTGAACTTTATAAACTGTTTGGAAAACTCAGATTTCCTGTAGAACTCGGAAACCTCTTTTATAACCTTTAAAATGACCAAAATGCCCCTACGGGGCGTATATTGGGATTAAACTCATTATGGGCATAATGGAAGGTATCCTACTGATACCACAACCTCTTTAAAGCATATTAACTTAGGAAACCTGTGTAGGACTCTTACGGTTACCCGTTACGCCTTTTGCGCGCACGGTTCGGTTTATGCAACTAGTTTACATAGACTAGCCGAAACGGGTCAAACCCTATCATTTTTACTTCAAAATCCAGAGTGTGGTTATATTACCCATATAAAACAAGTCTTCAAACTTGTTGGGTCCAAACTACATTCCATTCCCGGTTTTCGCCTATCACACGATTAAACCGTAATTATCCTTTGAAATTGACCGGTCTAAGCTAAGGCTAAATTAAAGACCCGTTAGGATTCTAATAGGTTGTTATAAACCTTCGTTCCAGAATAGGAGACCAGTAAAAGATACTTGCATTTGTTTATTGAGGTTATTACTTGCTCAGGTAAATACTTTTAACTTATTTTCCGTTATACGGGCTTGGGTTACGGTATATAAAAATACCGCTTGGTCGGGCAATTGACCCCCCATGTCCCGGATATCCTTGGCATCATTTTACGAAATGGCCACGACCTCGACACGCGGGTGTAGGCGTACACCCGACAATGTGTCTATATTTATAAAGGTATAACCGTTGGTTTTCTCGCCACGGCTTTATGCTTTGTGGCGTGTCTATTAACCTTAAACCCGGCACGACCTGGGCGACTGAACGCATAGTGAGCATGTAATTCTTTTACAAGATTTAATTCATAAATTATCCCAAGTTATAAAGAGTTTGTGCCTTGTGCATTCAAATCAGTTTTATTAAACATTTTTACAAAAGTGTCGGTTGAATGTATTTACCAGTGTAAACTGACGTATTTTCCCCAAAAAGATTAAATGCAGGTTCTGTACGAAATAGGCTGGCCACTCCTTAGCATCGTTAGAGTCTCGCAAGCTTGGGATGCCACTATCTGTTGAACATTATATTTCCTATTTTATTTTGATCCCCTGTGGATTATATTCGACTGTTTGTGATACTTGGATATTACATTTAATGGTCGGAATATATCTATCTTTATGCTTCCGCTGTGCATCTAAATATTGTGTGGTTTGACTATACTGTTGCCAACTACGTCACGGTAATCCCCCCCCCCCCCGGGCCCACCGGTGAAACACGTGGAAATCTGGGTGTGACAGGTTGGTATTAGAGCCAACCTTGAGTGAATTAAACACTATCCTTATGTGTTTAATCTCAATGACACAATTGCACATACTCGAGTCTAGACAAGAACATAGGAAAAATTCGAATTGTCATTCTAGTTTGTCTTTTATTGTTTATTGTGATTTAAAAATTTGTTAAGCAGGAAATATGCCACCAGCAATTAGAAGAGGAGGAAGAGGCAAAGGGCCAATCACTACTCACAATGATCACTAGGCCGGACCTTCACATATGCGAGCTCCTTCCAGCACAAGGAGTGAAGAACCTCAGAGGCGTAGAAGAAACCTCTTTGAGCCCGCAAGACGGTCTACCTCACACAGTTTGACACCTTCATACCGTCACTCTTTTGGACCAAATTCGGAGAACGAGCCCAGTAACCCTCAACCTTCGTTTATACCTCTCCAGCGTTCTGTTTCGCACCGTTCCTATGGCGATCCCACTCCTTTCTTCTAAGGCCAATTCAACCCGGCTGATTATGTCCAAGAACCAATAGGTTATAACCCTTTAGGACCCGAAGACCATTTCTTCGAAGATAATGCGGTAGATATGGACGAGGACACGGATCCCATCGAACCTGCAAGAGGTAATCCCAACCATCCTATCGAGATCTCCGACGAGTCATCCTTTCACGGAACACCCTATCAAGGTCCCGACAGTTACCAGGTGAGGTTTAACCAGTGCGAGTGGTACTTTACACCCTCTCACCATTCATCACCTCACCAGCAGCAGCAACAGGATCCTTCCGAGGATTGGCGTTTCGTGGCAGTTACGCCCCCGCCTCCACCGCCACCAGTTCAACAAGCACCTCCAGATCCACCAAGGCGTAGGAGATCAGGCGCGCGGATGTCCACCCGAGGAGGGGGATTTCACTTTAGCACCCCTCGCCACTCGAGTGCAAGTCATTTTCCGCCATTGCCTGAAGAACCACAAATGGGTGAACCTTCGAGCCACCCTGCAGAGGTGAATTCTGCACCAGTTGCACCACCTCCGCCACCATTCGGCTATGATAACCCGATACCAGCATACGCCGGTTCCACCGCGTACAATCCGTTTGAGCAGCCAACTCACACTCACTACAATTATATGGGTGGCGACCCATGCATAGAAGCGGCGGAAAATTACTACGCCCTTCGTCCTGAAATACCTTATGAAACACCTTGGGGAAGGGGACACTCAACTCACGGATACCCAATACCCACTAGAACTCCGGTTCAGCAACCGTCGCAGCAGCCACGTTTTTCCCCACCGGAGCAGGAAGAAATCCTTCACCGTTTAAATAGGGTAGAACGAGACTTTGAGCAAGAACGCAAGAACAATCGTGGATTCCATAAAGGCCTAGCAAACCTGTTAAAATGGAAGAAGAAGCGAGATCATTAGTCCCTGTGTGGACATTTATTTGTTTAGTCCCTGCGTGGACATTTATTGTGTGTAGTCCCTGCGTGGACAATTACCTTTCGGTCCCTGCGTGGACTTGTTTTCTATAAACCTCTGCGTAGGTATTTGTCTATTAAAAGTCCCGTTTAGGGCAGTGTGTAATCATTATTATGATTAATGGAATGTTAAGTTTATAAATTTCATTTTTGTCATTTTAATACATTGTTATATGAGATAAATTAAAAATCATTCATTTTAATTAAGTCTGCCTAAATAAAGAATCTTAATGGTGAGACCTAGCCTGGTGTCATTATAAGACCCGGCCAAGATGGTGAGACCTGAGTAAAAGGTTCAGATTCCTGTTAACCTCTGTAAACATGTTAACATTCTTGGCAGATGTGATTCGTTAAAATCACACGCGTCATTCGTATATAAGAATCCTTCAAAGGATTCCAAGACCTAAGTTAATGATTTATAAATCATGGGTTAAATCATCCATTAGTGATGTAGTGCCTACGGGCCATACTTATTGTCATATAAGAAAAAAGACAGTTGTAGTCTATGACTCCCTGTCAGAAAAGGTAAAAGAACTATGGTTCAAACCTTCATGCCTTGATTCTCTGAAATCCTGGCTAATAATATATAAAACGTCCTTGTGACTAGGCTTTTGTGCCACTAACAATATTATTTGTAATTAGGATAAGTTATATTCAAATCCTAAATAAAAGTGAGTAACAAATTAACCAAATATGGTCTATGTTTACCATGGTTAATGAATTGCCATAAAAGACAATTCCATAATAAACTCCTAAATAAAATTCTGTCATATTCCTTGTAGCAGATCAAGATCTTGATGGCTGACCCAAATGGAGTTAATAGTCAATCAAAGGAGCATGACAATGATAACGCCCAAATTAATATAACGGGTGCAGAATTGAAAGCTTTAGTAGACGACGCTGTTAAGGCGGCCTTAGATCGACAGTGCGAAGAATATAGCGAGTCTCGAAGCCGGACCCGATCTGCACCACACTCTAAACCAAAAACCCATTCTGAACATCATAGCAAACCACCCTCGACCCAGTCTAAACCTAAAAAGGATGACGATCGACACTCATCAAATGAGAATAGTGTCCGTCCTAAGAAGATAGTGGTCGATGATGCACCTCGCGCCAGGGGTTGCACGTATAAGTATTTCGTTTCTTGCAAGCCCCGAGATTTTACTGGGGAAAAGGGCGCTGTGGATTGCATGACCTGGCTGGACGAAATGGACACCATGGTGGACATTAGTGGTTGTGCTGAGAGGGACGTGGTGAAGTTTGTATCCTAGTCATTTATGGGTGAAGCCCTAGCATGGTGGAGATCATTGGTTCAAGCCTCAGGGAAGGCTGTTTTGTATAGCATGTCATGGGAGGAATTTATTGCTCTCATTAAGGAAAACTATTGCCCTCAGCTCGAGGTTGAGAAGATAGAATCTGACTTCTTATCATTGGTCATGAGGAACCTGGATTGCCAGGCATATCTCACGAGTTTCAATACCCTGTCAAGATTGGTTCCGTACCTTGTGACCCCGGAACCCAAACGGATCGCGCGTTTCATTGGGGGTTTGGCCCCAGAGATAAAGGCTAGCGTGAAGGCTTCTAGGCCTGCTACATTTAGATCCGTGGCAGATATATCTCTGTCTCTTACGCTGGATGCAGTAAGACAGAGATCTCTGAGAAATGCTGACGGTGAGAAGAGGAAACGTGAAGATGATGATTCACGTAGGTCAAGCAAGAAGCACCGGGGGAATCGTGACCATAAGAAGGGATTGGAGACCAAGAAGAATGACCGACAGTCGGGCGATAGGCCCAAGTGCAATGTTTGCAAGAAGCACCACTTCGGAAAGTGTAGATATGAACAAAAATCCCAGCCGAAAGCATGTGGGATTTGCAAGTCCTGTGAGCATAGGACACTTGAGTGCAAGAAACTCAAAGATGCAACTTGTTATAGTTGCAACGAAAAAGGGCACATCAAGACTAACTGCCCGAAGATATTAAAGAAGGCTGAAGAAGGGAAAAAGACCAATGCGAGGGTCTTTCAGATGAATGTTCAAGAGGCTATCCAGAACGACAACGTCATAACCGGTACGTTTCTTATCAATGACGTATTCACAAGAGTATTATTTGATTCTGGAGCAGATAAATCCTTTGTGGATGATAAGTTCTGTGAGTTGTTAAAATTGCCTGATAAAACCTTGAATGTGAAATACGAAGTAGAACTAGCTGATGGGACTATGGGAACAGTCTCAACTGTTTTAGATGGATGTGTTATATCCATTAGGAATCACTCATTTCCTTTATCCCTGTTACCCTTTAAACTAGCTGGTTTCGACGTAGTATTGGGTATGGATTGGTTATCGCATAACCAAGCCCAAATTGTGTGCAATAAGAAGCAAGTGGTAATCAAGACTCCGTCTGGAAAACCACTTACCATTCAAGGAGACACTCGACATGGATTGCCTGCACAAGTATCTATGCTAAAGGCATCCAGATGTTTGAAGAAAGGATGTGTCATTTATATGGCACAGGTGACTATCGGTGAGGAGAAACCCAAGATTGAAGACATCCCAGTCATCTCTGACTATCCTGAAGTTTTCCCGGAAGAACTGCCTGGTTTGCCACCAGATAGGCAAGTGGAATTCAGTATCGACATCATTCCAGGAGCCGCGCCTATTGCGAGAGCACCTTATAGATTGGCACCCACGGAAATGAAAGAATTGAGGACGCAGCTAGATGATCTGCTAGCCAAAGGTTTTGTTAGACCAAGTTCATCTCCTTGGGGAGCACCAATCCTGTTTGTCAAGAAGAAAGATGGTTCGATGCGTCTATGCATCGATTACCGTGAGCTGAATAAAGTTACAATCAAGAATAGGTATCCTTTGCCCAGGATCGACGATCTGTTCGATCAGCTTCAAGTAGCGAGCTACTTTTCCAAGATTGACCTAAGGTCAGGGTACCATCAATTGAAGGTCAAGGACACAGATGTGCACAAGACTGCATTCAGGACTCGATATGGTCATTTCGAGTTCCTGGTGATGCCTTTTGGGCTCACTAATGCACCTGCCGCATTCATGGATCTCATGAATCGCGTCTGCAAGCCGTATTTGGATAAATTTGTCATTGTCTTCATCGATGACATCCTCATCTACTTAAAAAGTCAAGCTGACCACGAGAAGCATCTTCAATGTATTCTTAAACTGCTTCATCAAGAAAAGCTTTATGCCAAATTCTCTAAATGTGAATTTTGGCTACGAGAAGTCCAGTTCCTTGGAAACGTAGTCAGTGAGCGTGGTATCCAGGTGGATCCCGCCAAAGTTGAAGCCGTCATGAACTGGCAGGAGCCAAAGACGCCTACGGAGATTCGCAGTTTCCTAGGTCTAGCAGGATACTACAGATGCTTCATCGAAAACTTTTCAAGAATTGCTGCACCCCTAACTTCTTTAACTAGAAAGAATATAAAGTTTAATTGGGGCCCTAAGCAGCAAGAAGCTCTTGATATCGTCAAACAGAAGCTAAGGAATGCTTCGGTGTTGACATTGCCGGACGGAATGGAAGAATTTGTCGTGTATTGCGATGCATCGCACACCGGTATGGGTTGTGTGCTTATGCAGAGGGGCAAGGTGATTGCCTATGCGTCACGACAACTAAAAGTGCATGAAAAGAACTACACCACCCATGACTTGGAGTTGGGTGCCGTTGTATTTGCACTAAAGCTTTGGAGGCATTAATTATATGGCATTAAATTTGTGATCTATTCTGATCACAAAAGCCTCCAGCATCTATTCAATCAGAAAGATTTGAATATGAGGCAGCGACGTTGGATGGAAACTCTGAACGATTATGAGTGTGAAATAAGATACCATCCGGGCAAGGCCAACGTAGTCGCAGATGCCTTGAGCAGAAAAGAAAGAGTGAAACCAACAAGGATCAATGCCAAGAGCATTGAAATCAAGAACATCCTGAATGAGAGATTGTTAGCTGCACAGAAAGAAGCTGTGTCAGAAACTAACTATCCTAACGAAAAGCTAGGAGTAACTGAGGAGCAGTTATCCTATGACAAAGACGGAATTTTGAGATTAAATGGGAGGATATGGGTTCCTGTTTATGGAGGTCTTCGAGACGTTATCCTTCAGGAGGCCCACAGTTCCCGATATTCCGTTCATCCTGGAGCTGATAAAATGTACCAGGACTTGAAGGCAAACTTTTGGTGGATAGGCTTGAAAAAGTCTATAGCCACCTACGTAGCAAAGTGTTTGACTTGTGCGCAATTAAAAGCTGAACATCAAAAGCCGTCAGGCTTGCTACAACAGCCTGAACTTCCCGAGTGGAAATGGGAAATGGTGACGATGGATTTCATCACCAAGTTACCAAAGACAAAGAAGGGAAAACGATACAATATGGGTAATAGTTGATAGACTGACTAAGTCAGCACATTTCCTACCCATAAAGGAGACTCATAGCTCCGATATACTAGCCCAGTTGTTTGTAGATAAGATTGTAGCCCTTCACGGCGTGCCTGTGTCTATCATCTCTGATAGAGATACCAGATCCACATCACACTTTTGGAAAAGTTTCCAACAATCTTTGGGCACACGTTTGAATTTCAGTACGGCTTACCACCCTCAGACAGATGGACAGAGTGAGCGTACAATCCAAACGTTGGAAGACATGCTTCGAGCATGTGCAATCGACTTAGGTGGTAGTTGGGATAACCACCTACCATTGGTCGAGTTCTCCTATAACAACAGCTACCATACGAGTATTAAGGCTGCACCTTTTGAAGCCCTATATGGTAGAAAGTGTAGAACGCTCGTTTGTTGGGCAGAAGTGGGAGATGTCCAGATGACAGGACCTGATATAATATTTGAAACAACGGACAAGATTGTCCAAATTCGCGATCGATTGAAAGCTGCCCGAGACAGGCAGAAAAGCTACGCAGATTTGAAGCGTAAGCCTTTCAATTTTGAAGTAGGCGACAAGGTATTGCTTAAGGTATCACCCTGGAAGGGGGTGATGCGATTTGGTAAGAAAGGCAAGCTAAGCCCGAGATATATTGGACCTTTCGAGGTAATCGAACGTGTCGGATCGGTTGCCTACAAATTAAACTTACCAGAAGAGCTCAGTGGTATCCACAATGTGTTCCACATCTGTAACTTGAAGAAGTGTTTCGCTGACAAATCACTAGTTATACCGCATGCAGATGTACACATCGATGAGAGCTTAAAGTTCGTTGAAAAACATGTGTCGATCGAGGATCGACAGGTTAAGAAGCTTCGCAGGAAGTATATACCAATTGTGAAGGTAAAATGGGATGCCCGTAGAGGTCCCGAGTACACGTGGGAGGTAGAGTCCACGATGAAAGAAAAGTACCCTCATTTGTTTCAATAAATCTCAAGGTCGAGATTTCTTTTAAGGGGGTGAGGATGTAACACCTCGAAATTTTGCGTCCTATAATGTATTGCCACGTGTCATAAGTTTACATGTGGTATTAAATATTAAATAAGGACTAATGTTGACAAACATTGAAAGTATGTGAATCCGAGGGTTCAAAATGTCAACGAGGGATAAATATACTATACAGTAACCCTAAATGATACTCGTACCTTCAAACGAATAAATCATGGATCGTACGGGATGAAATGCGGAAGAAAGTGAGAGATTACAAACTACAGGGGTTAAATGTGTCAACATGTTTAAGTTATACCTCTGAGTGACCCTTTAACAAACCCGAGACTTTGTAACAGTAAATTACGCTCACTAGAATGTACGATATAAATTTCGCAAGGTTCCGTTTTAAAACGAGAAAGTTATGATCAAATTCGTATGCGAGGGGTTAAAGGCGTCAAACATAGAAAGTTATGACTTTTCGGTTAATAATAAATTAACCAAGGGTTAATAAGTTGGGTAAAAGCCACGGGCCCTTATACGTAAATTAACGAGGCCCAAAACGCAAAGTTACCCCTTCGAAACGCCAAAGGCCAGTGCAATAATTAAAAACATTTGAAAATCTTGAAAAACATGTCTCAGGCGGGCCGCGTTAAAGAAATAAAGGATCTTACGCGGGCCGCGCTGATAATATAGATATGGGTCTGACATTGAGATTCAGGCGACCCGCATAAAGGTTACCTGATCATTAACGCGGGCCGCGTCAGCCTCCCAGATGCAAAAAAGTCGGACAGAAGCACTGTTTGGTGTTTTAACCGACTTATTGAGCAATAATGAGAGCATGGGCGCCCCCTAAACGTCCCCTAGCACTCAGGGACAGTTGTTGATCATCCAAGAACACTTGTAGGCCTTGTTGTGATGATCTTATGCATCCTAAACTAGTATAAAAGGACCATAAGTAGCAACGTTGTTCTTCACACCTTCATTCTGCTTTCTGATCATTTCTGGAGCTCAAGCATTCTCTCTAAGCTTCACAAGTCATGCATAGGACTCTTGTAAATGTGTTTAACCCTTTGTGGTTTAGTTTTTGCATAGTTATAGCTTAAAAGTCAATCCGTCGTAATTAACGATTGACTTAACGGTTAATCACAAATGGTCTAGTGATTAGCCGAATCAAAGGTATTTATATGTTGGTAATTATGTGGGCATTAAACCCCTAAAAGGGCACCCTCTGATTCCCACTCTAACTAGTCCAAATGTCGAGTCAAACTTGCTTAGAAAAAGTCAACAGAATGCTAACTTTCGATTTTATGCATAATCAGTAATGTAGATGGCGTGTAACATGTTTTGACACTCATAAAACATGATAATAAGTATTATAATTGGTCTAAACTTGTTTGATCCGACCACTTACTGTTTTGACCCTGTTCGGAACCGAAAGTCGCAAAACTTTGACTTTTGCTTTGACTTCAGTTTTGACCCATTATGGTATGATTTAGATATGCCTTGGACTCTCTTAGTACCAGGTTACATGATGGTATAACCCTCTGTGACCGGTTCATCGTTTGTCCGAGTCTTTTGCACATTTCCGTTAAATGCTTAAAAGTTGACCATAACGCCCTTTTTACTATAAAACGAGAATTTTGAACATGTGAAAGGACAATAACCTTAGTTACTGATTTCTAAGCATGTCCCTAGAATTTCACGTCAATCTGAGGTCTAGAATAGGAGTTATGCTAAATAGCGCAATTACGGAAACTTTAGTAATTAAACGGCGCATTTAGCGTAAGGCCTATCTAAACCCAAGTTTCGACACCAAAACTTTTACACACTGATGTAAGATAATATTTTGGAATTTCTAAAGATTTTTAATTATTTTTAATCTGCTCATAACCTGCGGTTATGGCATCGATTCGGTAAATACCGAATATACCCTTTTCAGGACATAACTTGAGTTCTACATGGTATTTTGACCCGATTCTAGTTGCTACTGATTTTAAATAATAAATAAAGTATTTTGAACTTTATAAACTGTTCGGAAAACTCAGATTTCCTGTAGAACTCGGAAACCTCTTTTATAACCTTTAAAATGACCAAAATGCCCCTACGGGGCGTATATTGGGATTAAACTCATTATGGGCATAATGGAAGGTATCCTACTGATACCACAACCTCTTTAAAGCATATTAACTTAGGAAACCTGTGTAGGACTCTTACGGTTATCCGTTACGCCTTTTGCGCGCACAGTTCGGTTTATGTAACTAGTTTACATAGACTAGCCGAAACGGGTCAAACCCTATCATTTTTACTTCAAAATCCAGAGTGTGGTTATATTACCCATATCAAACAAGTCTTCAAACTTTTTGGGTCCAAACTACATTCCATTCCCGGTTTTCGCCTTTCACGCGATTAAATCGTAATTATCTTTTGAAACTGACCGGTCTAAGCTAAGGCTAAATTAAAGACCCGTTAGGATTCTAATAGGTTGTTATAAACCTTCGTTCCAGAATAGGAGACCAGTAAAAGATACTTGCATTTGTTTATTGAGGTTATTACTTGCTCAGGTAAATACTTTTAACTTATTTTTTGTTATACGGGCTTGGGTTACGGTATATAAAAATACCGCTTGGTCGGGCAATTGACCCCAACTCATTAGTAGTTGGGTGTTTTCAATGTGACCCGTTTAAAAATTGGTTTTGTTAGCTTTACGCCTTTGGGAGCTTAATGACCATGTCTCGGATATCCTTGGCATCATTTTACGAAATGTCCACGACCTCGACACGCGGGTGTAGGCGTACACCCGACAATGTGTCTATATTTATAAAGGTATAACCGTTGGTTTTCCCGCCACGGCTTTATGCTTTGTGGCGTGTCTATTAACCTTAAACCCGGCACGACCCAGGCGACTGAACGCATAGTGAACATGTAATTCTTTTACAAGATTTAATTGATAAATTATCCCAAGTCATAAAGAGTTTGTGCCTTGTGCATTCAAATCAATTTTATTAAACATTTTTACAAAAGTGTCGGTTGAATGTATTTACCAGTGTAAACTGATGTATTTTACCCAAAAAGATTAAATGCAGGTTCTGTACGAAATAGGCTGGCCACTCCTTAGCATCGTTAGAGTCTCGCAAGCTTGGGATGCCACTATCTGTTGAACATTATATTTCCTATTTTATTTTGATCCCCTGTGGATTATATTCGACTGTTTGTGATACTTGGATATTACATTTAATGGTCGGAATATATCTATATTTATGCTTCCGCTGTGCATCTAAATATTGTGTGGTTTGACTATATTGTTGCCAACTATGTCATGGTAATCCCCCACCAGGACCACCGGTGAAACACGTGGAAATCGGGGTGTGACAACCTTGAATGCCAAGATAAAGGAACTGGAGAATGTGAACAAACTTTAAATCAGCTTCTCAGTGAAATGAGTGAAGCTTCTTCAAACGAGATGAAGGCTATGAAGTTGGAAATGGAAGCTATGAAGGCTGACAAAGTGATGAAAGATCAACAACTTCAAATACTTGTTGCTGTAGTTGAAAGTCATCTAAAAATGAACATTCATGATGCATTCGAAGAGATTGATGTAATAAAAGCAAATGAAAGAAGAATGGAGCATGAACGTCGTTTAGCTGAGGAAGCAACTCAAAAGAATAAAGGTGTGGTTGAAGAGGTTGAAAAGGTTGAGGTGGTTGATGGGTCTTCAAGTCAACTTGATGCTGGTGTTTCTTCTTCACAACCAGATGTTGATATGATTGAAGTTGTTGAAGTTTAAGAACAAGTTGAAGATGATCAGGAGATGGTTGAAAATGAAGAGCCTCAGGAACCAGAATTCTTAGTTGTTGGTGAGCCTTCTGAGACAGTAGATGTTGAAAATATTCTTCGAAGGATTGAAGTTATTCAGAGAAAGAGAAAAGCAAGGGAAGTTCTGCTACTTGAGTGGAAGACAGACAAATTTGTGCTGGTTGGTGATGCTTACCCTGTGCCATACAATTCAAAAGAAGTGGCCAAGTTGTTAAAATTTCTTGATCTGAAAAGGAAGGGAAGGATAGCTCGTGGTGAGATTGTGGATGAAGAATCAGATATACAGATGTTTGGAGATGAAGAGGAGGAAGATGAAGATAAATATGATGATAAAGCTGATGATAAGTCTGATAAAGATGATAAAGACGATGATGACAATGATCAAAGTGCTTCTGGATTGTTAATCAGGGATCCAGTTGTTCAAGAAAAGGTAGATGAGTTGATGAACAACGAAATCAATGAACAGGAGGATGAAGTTCAGAATGAAGCATCATCATCTGGAAAGCAACCTGTTGATCAGGTACTCCTCTCGAATCCTACTGTCATTTATTTAAATGCTCAACAACAAGGAGAGGTAGAGGTAAGAAGAACAAGGGCTGAAATGCTTGAGGAATTGGGGTTAGAAGATGGAAAGTTCAAGTTCGATATTGAAGATGAAATTCCTCAGTCCCATGTAAAGGATTTTGAGCCTAGATACCCACATGAAGCAGATCATTATGACGAAGTAATTGTTGAAGATGCGCCTAATTTAGAGGAAGATGGGATAGATTTTCACTATGAAGGGGAAGATGCTACATTTCCATCATTTGCAGAAATGTTTAAAGATAAAAATGAAGATGAGATCAGGAGAAAGATTGTTGAAAAGATTTCTACTGAAGATATTCCTTAACCAGTTCTAAGAGAGATTTCTGCAGAAGAAAGAAAGAGATGGTTCAAGAATATGCCTAAGGAAAGAAAAACTCTCAGGGCTTTTCAATTTTTCACACATAACAAAAACATTTCTTGGGGAGACATCCTGTCTTGGGGTTATTTAGAAGATCTTAAAGTTTATGCTATCAGACGGGAGCAGGGAGTTCAATATTTTGGTGGGACATAGATGAATTGGTAATAACGAAGAACATTAAACAGTTCTACTACGGTCTAGAAGTACGTGAGCATGATCAAGATTTGTGGAACTACATCAAACTACAAGCATAGAATAATTATCCAGATTGGAAGCCACAGTTCCTAAAGCAAATTGTTACTTACCTGGAGAATGGAGAAAAAGATATTGCTTTGGATGTAAAGCCTCCCAGGTGTTTGAAGAATATGCCGCTCAGAGCCATTGAACAAGACTTTCATGATATATTTTTAGCATGGCTATACAATCCATCTACAGCTGAGGCAGTGATTTCTTTGTATGACAAGTCCACCGGAGAATCTCGAAAAATCTGTATCTTGGATCCTATGTGGCTGGTGAACTGTTCAAAGAAAGACATAGATTGTTTGTTTGTCAACAAGATAGTTTATGATAAGAAAGTCAAAGAGATAACTATGCAGATCAAGGAGAAGTAGATGTTTGCTTCGCCAAAGAAATCAATTCAGGAAGATACTGGAAGACGAAATGGAGAGATCTTGAAATTGATGAGTTCTTAAAGGTTTACAAGCGAAGTCAAAGATCTCAAGAGATAGCTAAAAGAGCTGCAGAGCTGGGAAGAAGAAAACTGGGTTATGTGCCGCCTACTGATCAGACGCCAATCGAATCTGAAGAGAAAAGATACCAAAATGGGATCGAAAGCGTGATGGAGACCCAGAATATCAAAAATGGTGGATAACTGAGGGCAGACACAAAAGAAAAAGAATGTTAGAAGAAAGAGCAGAACAAAGAAGGCAAAACGCTAAAGAAAGAAGACGCAACAGGAGGAAGTAGAGACTATGTTGGAAGGAACTACAGCTACATCCGAGGGGGAATTTGTTAGTGCAATAACGTCTGTAGCTTCCGTCAACATGTAGTCATATTTTGTATAGTTGTATATGTTTTGTATGTAAAGCAATTCAGGATACGACGATGTTTTTGTTAAGTGCTAAAGCTGCCAGCCGATCGGCTAGCCCAGCCGATCGAGTAGGCTGTTCGATCGGTTAGCATTGTCAGCCGATCGGCCAGCCCAGCCGATCGGCCAGCACTCTCATATCCTGACCTTGCCTATAAATAGCTGTTCGATCAGCTTGTTTAGGACCTTTGACACTTTCACTTTCTAGCAACCTTATGTCAGTCTGAGTTCTCTCTAGTTCTTGTACATTTTCATATCATATCAATAGAATATCAGACGGTGATTTAGAGTAGAATTTTGTCTTCGTATATCTACTATGTGATTACATGAATTCCACGCATTGATCACTTACGATTCAACTACGTTTCCGAACAAGAAGATCCCATCCGAGGGACCAACAACAACATTTACGATAAACTCACGAGATTAAAACCCTCACGACGAATGACAAAGTGCAATCACTTAAACATCCATTGGATTCACAACGAATGACAGAGTATTCCCCGAGTTCGGGTGGTACTCAAACATCCTGTCGGAATCACGACTAATGACAAAGGATAACTCAATTTGAGCAGCACTTAAACATTCATCGGATAGTTTAGATCGATCGGACATTGAATCGTAGCAGCGATTGAGTTAATACCCTGTATCGTAGCAGCGTTTCGGGATTGTGTGTGTTTGGTAGTAAAACGGCTATAACTCGAAGTGTAAGACGAATTTTAACGTCGTTCCAACTCCAGAAATCAAGTCCCAACATCCTCTATTTATACTGAGATTTTGACCCCCCTCGCGTGATGCGAGGGGTACCCCTATGGGCGTCGCGTGACGCGAGGGGTCACCCTACTCCATAGGGTAGCCACGTGTCCAACTAGCTTGTGTGAGTCGACGGAATGTTAAATTTCGAATTAGACAACAAGATATGAATATAATCGTCAAGTGGGGAATACCCCCCCCCCCCTGAGTTTTAGGGGCCCTGATCCTGATTCTGAGTATTCTGAAAATTTTAGGAGTTGTGCAGGATTACTTGGGTGTCTCAACTAGGGTTTCCTATTGGGTAACTAAAATAATAAGTATGACTTTTGATGAGAGTTTTTTACAAAATAGAATAATAAATAATAGTTTTGGGTAAATCACAAAAAGGAAATAAAATGGTGAGAAAGGAGAGTGGACCTACTTTGTGACTTTTAGGGTTCAGCTAGAAAGTTTCCTGGTATAAATTTTGGGTATAACTTTTGAACTATATAATATATATATATATATACATATATATATATATACATATATATACATATATATATATATATAGATATATATATACATATATATACATATATATACATATATATACATATATATACATATATATACATATATATACATATATATATATATATATATAATGCACTCGTGTTAAGTATAGTACCCCTAATTCAACCTTGTCCCGATGTCCCGAGATCGAATCCCAACAACTTAGTCGGGCAGAGCCCTGACATATGTTATGAGGCTCAGATCAATCGAAAAGGGTAGCGGTGATCGGGAGTTAAAACACTTAACACGGGGCAGGGCTTTATTATTATTATAGGAAAAAATAAAAGAAAATAAATAAAAAGAATATGGATGAGAGAGAGAGTTTGAGAGAGATAGGAAAGCTGGCGACACCAGAAGTTAGAAGGGAAAGAAATAGCAATTGAGATGGTCTCTATATATACAAAAAATTTACTTGGAATGGAAGTTTACACACACACGTAGCCTATTGGTATTAAATGCCTATATTCCACCTTTAAATCCTATGCATACACGTACCCTATGATTCTTTATATATTTTAAACTAGCCTAAGATCACGCGATTTTCGCGGGTGGCTTAACACAAATATATAATATCTACTGGCATTGAATCCTCAGGTAGATCATCATTTTTGTTCTACGCCTTTCCAAACTTAGGCTTCATGTCTAAGTCTAAGAACCCGCGAGCTTCGCGGGTTGGTAAAAGAAAATTTCTGAATACTATTAAACTTACAATAGTGCACGGTCCTCACGAACGTTGTTGTCCACTTCAATAATTTTTGACCCAGCCAACAACATAACCAATCCAGAAGTCACAATGGGAGTAATACCGAGCTCCATGACAGTCCCACGGTTTGAAGCAAGAATAATATGCATCCAGTAAAATGAAACGTCACTGAGGCATTTTAGTGAGCATCTCATGTGCAGCACAATATCATCTGTTCCAATATATAGAGTGAATACTCTAAGCAAATGAACAATCCAAAGTTTGCTATATATAGAAAAAATAAATATTTAAGTTCTATGCTTGTTGAGAGACAGTATTATGTGAGTACCTATGATCTATATATTTACGTAACCATCAGCCATGAGTTGTCCCCTCATGGAAAAGTTTTGTGTTTTGCTGAGCACCTGAAAAATGGAATATATGTTGTTAGTAAGAGTTCATATTTCATAGGTCTAGAGATACCGTTCGTAGTAGACGGCTCCCCAACTGGATAGAGCATAATCAATAACATAGTGACTCTAGAGTCTAGATACCAATTTTGTACAAATGAGATTTGAGAGTCGTTTGTCAATATTCGATTCCAAAGGAACACACTCTCAAATATCTTATTTGATTGGAGATTTAACTTACGAAAGAGTAGAGAGAAAAAGACTGTCACCCACCTCCATTTTGATGAAAAAGCATCATCAACCACCATTGATTCTTGCTTCTGGTTTTTCACCTAACATGTCAAACAACTCTTTTAAAAAAAGAATTTAGCAATTTGGTAAATATTAAAATTGTCAATTTGATATGAAAAAAGTAACTAAATATTATAGGATTACATACCAAGATTTAGCACTTTTGGGTACAGTTGAGGAACATCCTGTTCTTCTAAACCTGGCAGCACACACCAAAACCTCACAAATCGACATCGTCATGACCAATTTAATTTCATTAATAATCCAGAAAATCTTGTTGTAACCAATCCAAAACCTGGTTAATTTCATTAATAATCCAAAAAATGCAATAGCTTTACCATTTACATTGCAAACTTCATTTTTTGCCACTCTCCTTTAGACCAATTTAATCACAAACGACGTCTCAAATCTTGTTGAATAATTGGAAAACCCTAAACATTCCTTATGAACGACTAAAAAAATACGTTTCCTTTTGAACTTGATGGAGAAGCGAAGCGTTTCCTTTGTAGCCCTAATCTTAACGTCATCAACATCCCATCGCTGAAACCCTTCATTGATTTAACTTTGTTTCACAATCAAAGGAGATCCTTTTTAATTAGTCATGACGAACGATTGATTTCTTTAGATTGCATAGGATTTGAAATGATGATTGCGATGGGGAAATGGAACGAATGGAGATGAATCAATGGAGAGAAACAACGATTGTTGTCAAGATGAATCAAAGGGAGAAACGGCTTATGACTCGTTTACACCCCTACCAGCTATGTTAAGTAGGGTTCTTGGTTCGGTTAAGTCCAGCATAGTTTGGTTAAAAACTGAAACCAAACCGTTTTATTTATTTTAAACTTGAACAAACACTATGTTAGATTTGAGCATTTTAAAGCATAGTCAAGTATTGCATTTTCATCACACAACCACATTGAAAAAAAATTATAAAAGATAACAATAACAATAATAAACAAAAATAGTTTTTTTTAGCTTACCCTTGATGCTTTAACCAATGTGAAAATTGATACATCTGAACTGTTTCATTTGATGCATGACATGCTAGAAGTAGATAATTACGCGGCTGCACCATCCAGGCGAACCTCATGAATAATCCAGAATACACACATAGCTGCACCAAAAATGAGAGGGTTATAGTTTGGTTATTATGTTTAACCTCATGTTATTGTAAATGAGCATCATATTAACAGTAATCACATTCATTTAACTGAGGTCAGGTGGCAAGGTGGCAAAATGGGCAGATTGTGCAGGCTGAAAAACAGGTTAAAAAGGGTCAGGTCGACATACTACACTTTTTAAAGTTTTTAACCAAAAATATTAATTTTGTATATGTCAAAACTTTTGGTCCGTAAAAGTTTGTTTTTCGCATCCGGATCCAAAAGGTTTAAAATCTTGCCATTTTCATCCAACTCGTTAACTCCATCCATTTTTCTCCGTTAAATGAGGGTTAATTCCATCTTTTTAGACATTTTTTTATTAAAATAAACAACATTATTAAGAAGTAAAGATCCACACCTATTGACTTTCTAGTTATTACTTTTCTTATAAACATTAACAAATAGGTAAAAGAACGAAAATACCCCTGACTTAATGTTAAAAGTGGATGGAGTTAATGAGTCGGATGAAAATGGCAAGCTTTTAAACCTTTTGGATCCAGATGCGGAAAAGCAAACCTTTAGATGAAAGTCGCAAAAGTGGTCAAACCTCAAAAAAGGCATTTTACTCTTTTCAATTAAATTATACATAAGATTTTATGCGCTTAAATACACGGGTTCACTTTCAACCTGTTCAACCAGTTTGACTTGTGTTCTTTTAAGCTTTTTTAACCCATTTGACCCGCTAGAGAATACATATAAGCCTAATCAATCCCTTATAAGTAAAGGGGTCAAAATTGCCGCCTCTACAACAGGTGATCATGACTAACCTGCACTCATATTGCCGGATATCATCTCTAGAGGGTTCTGCATGTCAACCAACCCCTGCATGATTTCACCAATCAGAAAGTTCAATGAGGAAATTCTTGCTACAAAGCAAACCAAATTATTTCAAGTATCATAGAAATCTGTTATAGAATTATTAATGATGTAGTAAAAAAACGCACCGCAACAACAAATCCACAGTTGGCTACAGGACCCTAGAAATGGGTAGTTTTAGGCCCAACAGGACTGTTCATGAATGCTAGAAAGGAAGCCATTTATTGTCTTGCTGATATACACCTCTGAGATGATCTGTATAAAACAAATTATAAGTAGTCCATTGGCTGTAATACGTGTGATGAAACCAGGTGTGGTGATATCAAAAAGACAGAATTACAAGTAGGATACTATACAGAAAATTGGTAAAACTAAATGCTAGAGAGACACGCAAGCAAGCGATAACCTTTTGCTTAAAACATAAATCAACTGTCTCAAATCCAGCAATCTGACCAAAGCAAATGGTATAACTCATGCCACCAATGCCACCTAGCTGAGATAATAAAATACAAAAATAATCAGGATAATTTGATCAAGGGTGTTTGTATATATCATTTTGATTAATCTATAAGTAAATAAATACTCCATGTACAGAGCAGTAATATCAAATATTAGATAAAGAAAATAAAACAAATATTAAAATAGAATTTTAGGTGGTCAAATGAACCAAACCCTACAAAAATCCTACAACATTAAGATGCAAGCCTCATCCTAAATAGGAAAAAAAATAAGGAAGCATGAGCAAATTGGTACATGCAGGGAAATAAGTGGGCTAGAGAAAAAGGGTTTTGCTGAAATAAAGTTATGTTGAACTTTTAGTCAAAACGGCTTAATTTAACCCATCAATACCTTTTAGTGCTTTTTATGGATCTAATAAATATAATAAATAGTTAATGTATTATTCTCTCTATGTAATCAAAAAATCATATTATGAAAACAGTCACATATTTTTTTTATAAAACAATTTCGAAGAGTTTAAGCATTTGATTACAGTTTAGATAGTCCAAACCAGTTTAACTGGTTGGTTTCCATGAAACCCAATTTGACCCGTTACCCAACCCATCCATTTTGCCATCCGTATACATGATCCAACCCAACCCAACCGCTTTGACCCAAACCGAAAGACTAACATGTTGACACAAACCCAATTTAACCCGTTACCCAACCCACCCATTTTGCCATCCGTATAGATGATCAGCTACAAAACATGAGTGTGAAGATAGAGTTGTTAGGACCTCACCGTCTCTGTTGAGTTCACGTTCGCAAAGAGAACATAGCCCATAATAAGATAATATATCAGTTCTGTTGCAACACTTACTTGCATATAGGACACCATACCTCTTTTCCCACCTATTGCCAACATACAAACATATAAATGTTATAATTATGCTTAAAAGTTTGGATCAAAAAACATCTTGAAGATGCAAAGGTGTATGATTATTGGTTGATACATATTTACTAAAGTGATCTACGTGGCTTTTATGCTATTACATTAAATTCTAAAAATTAAAGATCAAATCACAAATTGGTACACTTAAATTATTTCCAAAATCAAAACTTTTCTGCCCAAAAAGAAGCGTGATGAGGAAAAAAACACTGTCCATACCAGTATTATTAAAAGAATAAACACGGTCCAAAAACAGGCTTTTCACGGGGCACATTGTTAATGTTATTAAACTTAAAATCCCGTCTAACGAAAACGAAGATAACGAAGGAAACTCTCCGTCTGAGAACGATAGTGATACGGACTCGAGTTGCGTGCAGTTTTGAGCCAATGACTTTAAACTATTGTCGGTGAGTCTTAACGGGTTGTCCATTAAAAGCGGAAGCGAGAAAACTATATGACTCGTATCGAAATGGCCCGGAGATTTTTTGAGTTTTCAGCCAGCCCGATAATATCACAATTGCGTGCGCCTATACACATGTCTAGATGAACTTTCTCTAAGTTTTTGCATTTGTCTAAAATACAAGCTAACCCTCTACCCGGGCTGATCATGCAGTTGGTGAGCATAAGTTCCGTCATGTTTTCACACGGGACCCACTGTTTTTGCCACCGGTCAACAGCTAACCGGTCATACAGTTTCATGTACCTGTAGTTTGAGTCAACCTCGAACTGCAAACGTTTCATGTTTCGCCAAGTGGGCCCGAGTTTAACTAAACAACCTTCTCCAATACCCCGAAAATTCTTGATGCAAAGATCTTGAAGCGTTTCTTGCTTACCGAGACACTCAAGCCACTCAACGTTGCTTATGTTTAAACAACGGATAAGATGAATTTTTTCAAGTCTTTGCAGCCCGAAACTATCGAAAATATGTCTAAAATTACATTCCATAACTTTTGTGGACAAACTTCCCTTGATGCAACAAACATGCTAATAACGGGTACGCACCTTGCGGTCGATTCGAAAAATTGTGAGGCGCCATTTAAGGTTTCTTTTGAGAATGTTGAAACAAAATAGAGGAAAATAAGGAAGGTCTCAATCACGTAGGTTGATTGACTGTGAACCAAATTAGGGTTTTCAATTGTTGATGACAAAAGAAAAGGCGGATGAAGAGGTGTCTAAACGCACGGAAGCATAAAGATGTGCAATTGAATAAAGATCAAAAAAATTCAAAACACATACAAAATAAACATTACCAGAAGCCGAAATTTTATTCGGTACCAAAGACAATTGAAGCTTTATTGAAACTGTATCTACTTCACTCGAATTTGTGTCTGAATCACACTGGCTACCAAATTGAAAAGCATAATTAGTAAATGTTCAGATATACAAATTAAAAGGATGACATATAAAACCATTACCTTGAAAATGGCCTTTACCATCATATACGTTACAATTTCTTCATTCTACTCCCTTCCTGCTATTTGATTATGATCCCTTTGTTCTCACAAAAAACGGTAACCTAACACTATTATCAAACCTCAAACCATTACAATCAAATTAATAATCAACTCAAAAACTGATCTTTAAAGCTAAATTCACTTTGGAAATAGTAATATCAACACAACAATAAACAAATCCTTAAGAAAAGCTTATATCAAAATGGTGATTAATTTTTTACAAACCAAAGAACTCAGTTCGCTACTTAATTAATTAAGAGACAACCTCAAAGGCTAACAAAATAAAACCCTAGATTACTATAATCAAAACTAAATCAAGCCCTAATCAATCACGTCATCTTCTTCCAGACTAAATTAGTGCTTAAAGGTTACCTGTAATCAAGTCAGGTCGGCGATGCTCGTTTATTTCAGTTCCTCCTTCATCGTCGGTTCGGGTTGGTTTGGTCGCTTACCGCCATAAAACACCATCCACGTCTCCTCTCGTGTTGTATCTGTCTTTCTTATAAGATGGATTTGTGAAGCAGGGAAGCAAGAAAACGGGCAGTAGAGAACACGCAGCAAAGCAAGAAAAAATGCCAAACTAAAGGTTTTGATTGCTTGAAAAAGAAGCTGCTCAAGAGTTTAGATGAGAAATAGGGTTTATGAATCGTAACATGGGAGGAAGAGGCATTGTATGAGTTAGAGAATTTTGTGAATCGTGTTGATTGCAAACCTAGTTTTTCGGATGAATGTATTAAGAGGTGAAGAGTTGCAGAGAGAAACAACGAAAGACGAAAGAAAAAATATCAAGGAAAAAAACTTACCTATTTTCAAAAGGAAAGAAGATTGCAGGAGAAGGAACAACCATCTACGCGTGTTTTAGTTTAGGGTTTAGTTTGAGCGGGATTTTGTAAATTTAGAAGCTGTAGGGAAGACAGGTGGAATTAGTGGTGTAAGATCATGCCATGTGGCCTCAATTTATTTTGTTTTATTAGAAGTAGTAGATTTTAATATTATTTATTTATCAAGAATGGACACTTAGAGATATGCATACATTTAGGTGGGACACGAAACATGAAATTGAAATGGAACATGGGACACGACAGGTTTTTCATATGTAGCCACTTTGGTATTATTATTATATTATTTTATTATTATTGTTATTTATTAATTTAACTACTTTACTTATTTAGCGTGTATAACTTCTAAATTATGATGTTTTAGAAAACAATAAATATGTCTTTAGAATGAGAATAATCTTATCTATATTTTGAACCAAGTTTCATTAAAAACAGAGTAGGTTTAAATATAATGTATTTTTATAATTTAATTATTAAAACGGTTCCTGGGTCAGACTAGGTACTTCATATTTCTAATAGTTAACTTACCTGTAATCTACCCGTCTTAATAATATAAGTTATTATATACTTTTATTTTATTTACAAAGGTCACCCATATACAGGCCAATTATTTAATATAATATTTCAACCAACTATATAAAATAGTGCTTAAAACTATTTGGGTTGAATATTTATATTAAAAATAAACTAGTTACTAGTGGTTAATAAATTTAACCAAACCTATAATTCTTATATAAAAATAGGAATGCTACAAAAAGTCCCGGGCAGTATGTAATCCTTTTTATATGTATTGGAATGTTAAGTTTATAAATTTCATTTTGTCATTATATGCATAAATATATGAAGTAAATAAATCAAAACTCATTCCTTTTAAATTAATCTGCCTACCCATTTATTAAATAAAGAATCTTAGCGGTATAACCTAGCCTTCGTGTCATTATAAGACCCGGCCAAGACGGTAAAACCTGATTAAAAGATTCAGATTCCTGTTAACCTCTGTAAACATGTTAACACTCCTGGCAGACGTGATTCGTTAAAATCACATGTGTCATTTTACACAAGGATCCTTCTAAGGATTCCAAAACCTAAATTAATGATTTATAAATCATGGGTTTAAATCATCAAATGAGATGATCATTTATCAAACATCCATTAGTGATGTAGTGCCTACGGGCCATACTCATTGTCATATAAGACAAAAGACAGATGTAGTCTATGACTCCCTGTCAGAAAGGTAAAGAACTAGGTTCAAACCTGCATGCCTTGATTCTCTAAAATCCTGGCTTATAATATAAAATGTCCCTGTGACTAGGCTTTTGTGCCACTAACAACATTGTTTGTAATTAGGATAAGTTACATTAAAATCCTAAATAAATGTGAGTAACAAATTAACCAAATATGGTCTATGTGTACCATGGTTAATGAATTGCCATAAAAGACAATTCCATAATGAACTCCCAAATAAAACTGTTGTCATTATCTTATGTAACAGCTCAAGATTTCAATGGCTGACTCGGATGAGATTAATAGTCATCCAAATGAGAATGAGAATGATAACGCCCGAATTAATATAACGGGTGCTGAACTGAAAGCGTTAGTAGACAACGCTGTTATAACGGCCTTAGAACGGCAGTATGAGGAATATAGCGGGTCTCGAAGTAGGACGCTATCCACACCGCATTCTAAGTCCAAGACTCATTCCGAGGCACATAGAAAGCCTCCCTCCAAGAAGGAAGAACCGAAGAAAGATGATGATCGTCACTCTTCGAACCACCATAGTGTTCCGTCTCAAAGGGTCGTGCTGAACCAAGGACCCCGTGATAAGGGTTGCTCCTACAAGTACTTCGTTTCATGCAAGCCCCGGGATTTTACAGGGGAGAAAGGAGCGATAGACTGCATGACATGGTTAGATGTGATGGACACGGTGGTTGATATCAGCGGGTGTGCTGAAAAGGATTTTGTGAAGTTCGTGTCACAATCATTCAAGGGTGAGGCCTTGGCCTGGTGGAGGTCATTGATCCAAGCCTCTGGAAAAGTTGCTTTGTACAACATGTCTTGGGAGCAATTTGTTGCTCTTATCAAAGAAAATTACTGCCCTCAGCACGAGGTTGAAAAGATAGAGTCTGATTTTCTATCCCTGGTTATGAAGAACCTGGATTGCCAGGCGTACCTCACAAGTTTCAACACCCTGTCCAAATTGGTTCCATACCTGGTGACCCCAGAACCCAAGAGGATCGCACGTTTCATTGGGGGTTTGGCCCCAGAAATCAAGGCTAGTGTGAAAGCCTCCCGGCCAGCTACATTCAGGTCAGTAGCTGATATATCCTTATCCCTCACCCTGGATGCGATCAGGCTGAGATCGCTGAGGAACAAGGATACCGAGAAAAGAAAGCACGATGATGACGACAACTCGCGTCGATCGAGTAAGAAGCACCGTGGAAGCAATGACCACAAGAAAGGATCTGGTTCAAGGAAAGAAGGGCATCAGTCTGGGGATAAGCCCAAGTGTAAGACTTGCCAGAAATACCATTATGGGAAATGAAGACTTGACTCCAAATCCCAGTCTCAGGCGGGTCGTTGTGGGATTTGCAAATCCACGGAGCATAAAACCCTCGAGTGTAAGAAACTGGAAGACGCAACGTGTTACAATTGCAATGAGAAGGGGAACATTAAGACAAACTGCCCAAAGTATGCCAAGAAAGCGGATGAAGGAAAGAAGACTAATGCTAGAGTCTTCAGAATGGACGCCAAGGAGGCTGTGCAGGATGACAACGTGATTACAGGTACCTTTCTTATAAATGATGTCTATGCAAGAATACTATTTGATTCAGGAGCTGATAAATCATTTGTAGACAATAAGTTTTGCAAATTGCTGAATTTACCTGTTAAGACCTTAAGTGTGAAATATGAGGTGGAACTAGCTGATGGCACCTTAGAAACCGCCTCAACCATTTTAGAGGGATGTTTCATATCCATTAAGGACCACTCTTTTCTGTTGTCCCTACTTCCTTTGAAGTTAGTCGGATTCGACATAGTTTTGGGTATGGACTGGTTATCTCGTAACCAGGCACAGATTGTCTGTAATAAGAAGCAAGTAGTGCTCAAGACTCCGTCTGGTGAGTCACTTACCGTTCAGGGAGATACCCAGTATGGACTACCGGAGCAAGTATCTATGCTCAAGGCTTCTAGATGTTTGAAGAAGGGTTGTGTCATCTACATGGCACAGGTAACTATCGATGAGCCGAAACCCAAGATTGAAGATATCCCTATTATTTTGGAATACCCTGAAGTCTTTCCGGAGGAACTACCTGGTTTACCACCGGATAGGGAAGTGGAGTTCAGGATTGACATTATTCCAGGGGCAGCACCGGTTGCTAGAGCACCCTACAGATTGGCACCAACAGAGATGAAGGAGTTAAGGACACAACTGGATGAATTGCTAGCCAAGGGTTTCATAAGACCTAGTTCGTCTCCTTGGGGAGCACCAATTCTATTTGTCAAAAAGAAGGATGGATCGATGCGTCTGTGCATCGATTACCGTGAGCTGAACAAGGTTACCATCAAGAATAGGTATCCATTACCCAGGATCTACGATCTGTTCGACCAACTTCAAGGAGCAAGCTACTTCTCTAAGATTGATCTGAGGTTAGGTTATCACCAATTGAAAGTTAGAGATGAAGATGTGCACAAAACTGCATTTAGGACTCGTTATGGTCATTACGAGTTCCTAGTGATTCATGGATCTCATGAACCGTGTCTGCAAGCCATACTTGGACAAATTTGTCATCGTCTTCATAGACGACATCCTCATCTATTCGAAGAACCAAGCTGATCATGAAAAGCACCTACGATGTATTCTTTCACTACTTCAACAGGAGAAGCTTTACACCAAATTCTCTGAGTGTGAATTCTGGCTTCGAGAAGTCCAATTTCTTGGACATATGTTAGTGAGCGTGGTATTCAAGTGGATCCCGCCAATGTGGAAGCTGTCATGAATTGGCAAGAGCCAAAGACGCCTACGAAAATTCGCAGCTTCTTAGGATTGGCAGGTTATTACAGATGCTTTATTGAGAATTTTTCAAGGATTGCTGCACCCCTAACTTCTTTGACAAGAAAGAATGTTAAGTTTAACTGGGGCCCTAAGCAGCAAGAAGCTTTTGATATCCTTAAGCAGAAGCTAAGCAATGCTCCTGTGTTGACATTGCCGGACGGAATGGAAGAGTTTGTAGTATACTGTGATGCATCACACACCGGGATGGGATGTGTGCTTATGCAGAAAGGCAAGGTTATTGCCTATGCTTCACGTCAGTTGAAAGTGCATGAAAAGAATTACACCACCCATGACTTGGAGTTGGGTGCCGTTGTATTTGCACTAAAGCTATGGAGGCACTATTTATATGGCATCAAATTCGTGATCTATTCTGGTCACAAGAGCCTCCAGCATCTGTTCAACCAAAAGGATTTGAACATGAGGTAGCGACGATGGATGGAGACTTTGAATGATTATGATTGTGAGATAAGATACCATCCTGGCAAGGCGAATGTAGTCGCCGATGCCTTGAGTCGGAAGGAAAGAGTAAAGCCTAGTAGAATCAATGCCAAGAGCATTGAGATAAAGAACAGTCTGAATGAAAGGTTGTTAGCTGCACAGAAGGAAGCTGTGCTAGAAGCTAACTATCCTAATGAAAAGCTAGGGGTAACTGAAGAACAGTTATCCTATGGCAAGGACGGAATTTTAAGGTTAAATGGACGAATATGGGTTCCAGTTTATGGGGGACTACGAGATGTTATCCTCTAGGAGGCCCACAGTTCCAAATACTCCGTTCATCCTGGAGCTGACAAGATGTACCAGGATTTGAAAGCAAACTTCTGGTCGATAGGCTTGAAGAAGTCTATAGCCACCTATGTCGCAAAATGTTTGACTTGTGCGCAAGTCAAAGTTGAACATCAAAAACCGTCAGGTTTGCTGCAACAGCCAGAACTTCCCGAGTGGAAGTGAGAAATGGTGAAGATGGATTTTATCACCAAGTTGCCGAAGACAAGGAAAGGAAATGATACGATATGGGTGATAGTTGTTAGGTTGACTAAGTCAGCACATTTCCTACCCATTAAGGAGACTTATAGCTCCGATATGTTAGCCCAATTGTACGTAGATAAGATTGTATCTCTACATGGCGTGCCAGTGTCTATTATCTCTGACAGAGATACCAGATACACGTCACATTTTTGGAAAAGTTTCCAACAATCTTTGGGTTCGCGCTTAAACTTCAGTACGGCTTACCATCCTCAGACGGACGGACAGAGTGAGCGTACAATCCAAACTTTGGAAGACATGCTTCGTGCATGTGTGATTGATTTACGTGGTAGTTGGGATAACCACCTACCATTAGTCGAGTTCTCATATAACAATAGCTACCATACGAGCATTAAAGCTGCTCCTTTTGAAGCCTTGTATGGTAGAAAGTGTAGAACGCCTGTTTGTTGGGCGGAAGTTGGAGATGTCCAGATGACAGGACCTGAAATAATATTTGAAACGACGGACAAGATTGTCCAGATTCGTGACCGTCAGAAAGCTGCCCGTGATCGGCAGAAAAGCTACGCAGATTTGAAGCGTAAACCTTTTAACTTCGAGGTAGGTGACAAGGTATTGCTTAAAGTATCACCCTGGAAGGGAATGATGCGATTTGGTAAGAAAGGCAAGTTAAGCCCGAGATACATTGGACCCTTCGAGATCATCGAACGTGTCGGATCGGTTGCCTATAAGTTAAACTTACCGGAAGAGCTCAGTGGTATCCACAACGTGCTCCACATCTGCAATCTGAAGAAGTGTTTTGCTGATGAATCACTAGTTATACCGTATACAGATGTGCACATAGATGAGAGCTTGAAGTTTGTTGAAAAGCCTGTGTCGATCGAGGATCGACAGGTGAAGAAGCTTCGAAGGAAGTATATACCGATTGTAAAGGTAAAATGGGATGCCCGTAGAGGTCCTGAGTACACGTGGGAGGTAGAGTCCACAATGAAAGAAAAGTACCCTCATTTCTTTCAGTAAATCTCGAGGTCGAGATTTCTTTTAAGGGGGTGAGGATGTAACACCTCGAAATTTTTCATCCTATAAAGTAATGACATGTGACATAAGTTTGCACGTGGTAATAAATACTACAGAGGGACTAAAATTGACAAACATAGAAAGTATGTGAATTCAAGGGTTCAAAATGTCAACAAGGGATAAATATACTTTACAGTGACCCTACATGATGCTCGTACCTTCAAACGAATGAATCATAGACAATACGGAACGAAACATGGAAGAAAGTGAGAGATTACAAGCTACAGGGGTTAAATGTGTCAACATGTTTAAGTTGTACCTCTGAGTGACCCTTTAACAAACCCGAGGCTTTGTAACGGTAAAATATGCTCACTAGAATGCACGATATAAATTTCATCAAGTTCCGTTATAAAATGAGAAAGTTATGATCGAATTCGTACGCGAGGGGTTAAAAGCGTCAACATTGAAAGTTATGACTTTTCGGGCAGTAATAAACTAACCGAGGACTAATAAGTTGGGTAAAAGTCACGAGGCCCTTATACGTAAATAAGAAAGGCCCAAAGTGCAAAGTTACCCATTCGAAACGCTAAGAGCCAGCTGCAATAATGTAAAAAGATTTGAAAAATCTTACAGTAGGTCTCAGGCGGGCCGCGTAAGAGTTAGCAAGGTCTTACGCGGGCCGTGCCAGCAGTAGAATGATTTGTTTCTGTCAGAAGGATTCAGGCGGGCCGCGTAAAGGTTAGAAGGACTTTACGCGGTCCACGTCAAACGCCCAGATGCAGAAAACGTTGGCAGCAGCACTGTTTGGTGTTTTAACCGACTCTCAGCCATTATTATCAGTATGGGCGCCCCCTAAACAACCCCTAGGACTCAGGGACACTTGTTGGTGATCTGGTTACACTTGTAGACCTTGTTGTCATGATCTAATGCATCCAAGACTACTATATAAAGGCCTTGTATTGCAACATTGTAACCACACCTTCATTCATCACTTCTGATCATTTCTGGAGCTCAAGAATCCTCTATAAGCACCTCTGGTCGTGTACTAGACTTCTGTAAGTGTGCTTAACCCTTCTTAGTTGAGTTTTTGCTTAGTTATAGCTTAAAAGTCAATCCGTCGTAATTAACGATTGACTTAATCACAAATGGTCCAGTGATTAGTCGAATCAAAGGTAGTTATATGTTCGTAATTATGTGGGCATTAAACCCTTAAAAGGGCACCCTCTGATTCCCACTCTAACTAGTTCAAATGTCGGGTCAAAGTTGCTTAGAAAAAGTTAACAGAATGCTAATTTTCGATTTAACGCATAATTAACAATGTAGATGGCATGTAACCTGTTTTATCACTCATATAACTTGATAATAAGTATTATAACTGGTCTAAGCTTGTTTGATCCGACCATTTACTGTTTTGACCCGGTTCGGAACTGAAAGTCACAAAACTTTGACTTTTGCTTTGACTTCAGTTCTGACCCGTTTTGGTATGACTTAGACATGCCTTAGGACTCTCTTAGGACCAGGTTACATGATGGTATAACCCTCTATGGCTGGTTCGTTGTTTGTCCGAGTCGTTTGCACATTTTCGTTATATGCTTAAAGTTGACCATAATGCCCTTTTGATCATAAAACGAGAATTTTGGATATGTGAAAGGATAGTAACCTTAGTTACTGATTTCTAAACATGTCCCTAAAATTTCATGTCAATCCAAGGTCTGGAAGAGGAGTTATGCTAAATAGTGCAATTAAGATAACTTTTGTAATTAAACGGCGCAATTAGCATAAAGCCTATCTAAACCCAAATTTCGACACCAAACCTTTTACACACTGATGTAAAATAATATTTTGGGATTTTTAAAGATTTTTAATTATTTTTAACCTGCTCATAACCTGCGGTTATGGCATTGATTCGGTGAATACCAAATATACTCTTTACGGACATAAAATGAGTTCTACATGGTATTTTGACCCGAATCCAATTGCTACTGATTTCATATAATAAATAAAGTATTTTGAACATTATAACCTGTTCAGAAAACTCAGATTTCCTGTATAACCCGGAAACCTCTTTTATAATCTTTAAAATGACCAAAATACCCCTACGGGGCGTATATTGGGATTAAACTCGTTATGGGCATAATGGAAGGTATCCTACGGATACCACAACCTCTTTAGAGCATATTAACTTAGGAAATCTGTGTAGGACCCTTATGGTTACCTGTTACGCCATTTACGCGTTCGGTTCGGTTTATGTAACTAGTTTACATAAATTAGCCGAAACGGGTCAAACCTTGTCGTTTTTATCTCAAAATCCAAAATGTGATTGGATTACCCATATTAAACAAGTCATCAAACTGGTTGAGTCTAAATCACATTTTATTCCGATCTTCGCTTAATCGTGCGTTCGAACCGTATCTTTCGTTAAAACTAACCGGTCTAAAGTTTAAGCTTAATCAAAGACCCGTTAGGATTCTAATAGGTTATTATAAACCTTCGTTCCAGAATAGGAGACCCGGTAAAAGCTACTTGCATTAGCTATTTGTGAATTATACTTGCAAAGGTAAATACTTTTAACTTATTTCCCAATACGGGCTTGGGGTACGTTATATAGAATACCGCTTGGTCGGGCATTTGACCTTAATTGATTTATGGTTAAGTATTATCAAGATGACCCGTTAAAAAATTTGATTTGTTTGCTTAAAGCCTTTGGGGGGTTAATGACCATGTCCCGGATATCCCTGGCATCATCTTACGAGATGGTCACGACCTAAGCACAGGGTGTAGGCGTACACCTGACTGCTGCATATGAAAAATGGTATCCCACTTAAGGATTAACCTTGTGGGTATTATACCTGTGGTGTGTCTATTAGTCTTTAACCCGGTCTACGGAACGGGTTACTGAACGCAAAGAAACATGTAATTCATTTACAAGTATTATATTAAAATAATTATCCCAAGTTATAAAAGTTTGTGCCACGTGCATTCAAATCAATTTTATTAAACCTTTTACAAAAGTGTCGGTTGAATGTATTTACCAGTGTAAACTAACGTATTTTCCCAAAAAGGTTAACTGCAGGTACTAAACGAACTAGGTTGGCTTTCTCCTAGCGTCCACAATAAGTCTCGCCAGCTTGGACGTCAAACTGTTGAACATTATTCCTATTTTATTTTGATCCCCTGTGGGTTATTTCAGCTACTTGTGATACACGATATTACAATTATATTCAGTTGAAATATATCTATCTTTTGCTTCCGCTGTGCATTTATATATTGTGTTGTTTGACTGTATTGTTGCCAACTACGTCACGGTAATCCCCCACCGGGCCCACTGGTGAAACGTGTGGAAATTGGGGTGTGACAGTGACATGTTGATTGGATGTTATGCTGCAAACAAGTTAGGAAGTCTAGAAACTCACCAAATAAATCTGAGTTGTCGGAATGGAATTTGTTTTTGAGACTGAATATCTGTAATGACTGTTTTGAATTATTTGTTCAATAGAATGGGATGTTAAACCTTATAAATATTGTCATTTAATAGTTGATATGAATTCTCTTGAACAATCTATTTCGCTCAGTGCCACGCCCCGATGATTCCGCCATCGCCTGGGGTGTGAAAGACCACACAGTCTCGTACAACACATAAAACACAGAGTACAATTACTGATTGCATGACCGCACACTGTCTAGAGACCGCACACTAGGCAGTGGGCCGCACACTTCCTTTGGGCCATTCAACTATTGGGCCGCACACCCATTAATGAACTATATGTAAACTGGACCGCACACTCAAAGATGGACCGCACACTCCCTCATTGGGCGATTATTTGATTGGACTGCATACCATTATATCTGGGCTGAATATCAAATTGGATCACACACTCAGTTTTGTAACACATACTCACACCATGATTGGACCGTGACTGTTATTGTTTATTTGTTGTGCATGTAATGAAGATGTATATTTGAATTACTTAGTTATTATGTGATAGTGTGCAAATACGTGAATTACTTGTAAACAAAACCTGACTAGTATTGGTAACCATAATAGGACGTGGTTGACCAACTGATAAAACAAGTAAACTATCTGCCGAGCAAACCAAGGTGAGTTCACACGCTTTACTAAAAACATGCGTTCCCGGTGGTTGGGAAACAGAACAAACGACACTTTCCCAAATTTAGGATTGCTTACTATTCCTGGTTTGGAATACGGTTAATTACATTAGATGCAACAAGGTACTAAACGAAACTCTATCACGAAGTCCCTACTTTCTATACCGATTAGTCGTCGGTGCCTGGCGAACGGGTTATTAGTTGATAGCGCTATTTAGGTTTCACCAACATCACACCGTGCCTGGAGAGGATCGGACGTGAACTAATAGACCTTGGCAAACCGTCAATGGTGATAGACATTGACAAACGGGGCAACAACGAAACAACAGGTCACAAAGTATTCGGTATTACGCAGTTTAGTAGCTTACATATGGGGTAGCTCCCTATGGCATGATATAAACGAGTAACTTAACACAAACACAAGTTTTATGGAACTAAAACTGGACAACTCGTGAACTCGCCAACTTTATGTTGATACCTACTGCATGCTTTGAAGGTACTCAGTGATAACAGGAGCTTGCAGCTTGAGAGTGTATTGGTCGCATGAACCCGTGTTGGGTTTTCCTATAATAATTATGAACTTCAACTGTTGTTTTGAACTGTTTAACTTATGCTTCCGCTGATAACTTTAATTACCAGCTTGATTTGATCGATCCACTACTACTGGTTGAAAAAGATGAACATGAGATGTTGTCGATCGGCTGCTCGTTTATCCCTTGGCTATCAAGAACCAGTCAAGTTGATTCTTTGACTGGATTCCGCTAGTGGCTCTAATACAACTCGATGGACTCTTTTATTTATTCAACTCAAAAAAGCAATTCGCTTTTTCTTCAGAATTAGGCCGACATTTCGAACTAGTTAATTAGTTGCTAGTTGTTAGACACCCAAATAAAAGAAAATCATGGTTCAAAACAAGTGGCATCACAAACATAGAGCCAAGTTAACAATGAATTTGAAAAGTCACAACTACTTTGGTTCGAAAGGCTCCAGAGGTAATTAAGCCCATATATACTCAGAACAAAGAAACTTGACTACAGATACAAATAACTGATCACCTGGTCTTTCTTTTGTGAATACACTAGGATGAATTTTCAAGTAACCAGTAGTAGAAAACTACAAATGATGTAGACCAACACACACACACGGGCTTCATTTTACATGGTGAGTCTAGGAGAAAAATGGACCTTGCAACCTTGCAGACTCTAAGCAACATAATTAATTCACTCATAGATCATGAATGAATGCAATTCGTTGAACCGCTCCTAGCCTGAATTTTCCGCAATCTCCAATAAAAAAAAAAAAACTGTTTTGCACCATTTCCCCACAAAGAATGCATTAAGAAATACCTGAATATTATTAAAGCATGTTTAGATATAGCCAAGTATTTTTCTCTGGAAGAATCTTAAAGGTTGACACGTCTGAACTTGCTGCCCCTTCGTTTAGGACTTTTGGGAACTTATACTTAACTAAACAATTCAGATTTAATTATTAAATACGGAATAAGAACATATCCGCAAAGCAAATTAATAGTTTTTTTTAACTACACTAAGTTTAAACAAACCCTTGTAGATACTTAAAGATTTAGAAAATGGCATCATCGTTGACCAACAATTACAACTGATTTCAAAAATCATCAATCAGCAAAAAGATTTTAAGAGAAGCATACAATCATTTATATGTATTGATGTGATTAAGCTTTCATATATTGGTAAATTTGTTTTTTAATAAGATGAAAGGCCAATAACTGTTCATGAATGAAGGCTCAAAAGTGTCATATAATGCTATGTTTGAAGAAGTTATGGCGTTCTCTTATCACTCGGGTTATGTAATTGATCAGTGTATCTCAGGGTTGTACTCTAACTTCTCGCCTGGTCCATTTTACTTCTAAAATTTTCCATTGTTGAAAAAATACGGTTTTAATATTGATAGAATAAAGGGTCAGGTCTACACACCTTAAGCTTAATTGCAAGTAGGAAAGTAGATTCTGTTGAGTTCTCTGTGGACGACCTTGCGCCTACAGATTGGGCACTGTTCAGCATGAAAACCAACTACATCTCTTATGCAACCTTCACAAAAGATGTGACCGCACCTTGTGGCCATCTGTTCAACTAGCGGCCCCATGCAAATTGGACACTCGAAGGTAGGTTGCTGCAGTTATAAAAATAAATCAATTTTAAATTTTATATGTTTCATTTATAGCAAAAAAATAAATAAATAAAGTACTTGCAGCATTTAATCACAACGATGCTAATCAAATAACAATAAATTTTTACTAAAAAGCCATAGCACACAAGCAAGACAGCCCATTAAGCATCAATCATTATAGCATCTCCCTTAAATCAGATACACATACACACAACATACATGTTTGTTTACACACAGAGAACATTACCATTGAACTACTAGCTTCTAGTGGAAAGTAGATCCTGTTGATTTGCCTGCTAGTGACCTTGCGCCTACAGATTGGACACTTAGTTTGAAGATGAATTGCAGCTGTTATGCAATCTTCACAAAACAAGTGACCGCAACTTGTGGCCGTCGCCTGTTCAACTAGCGGCTCGGTGCAAATTGGACACTCGTAGGTAGGCAGCCGCGGTGGTGCTGGTGGCGGCGGTGCCACAGGATTTGGCTGCAATTGTAGAAATAAATCAGTTTTAATTGATATGTTCATTTATCACCCAAAAATAAAATAAAGTACTTGCAGCCTTTAAAAACAATGACGCTAATCAAATAACAATAAATTGTTACTAAAAAGCCATAGCACACAAGCAAGACAGGCCTTTAAGCGTCAATCATTATAGCATCTCCCTCAAATCAGATACACATACACGCAACACATGTGTTTGTTTTCAACCGAGAGCATTACCATTGAACTACTAGCTTCTACTAGCCTCATGCCAGTTGGATGGTTAGACGTAGGCGCCAGAGGTGGTAGTGGTGGAGGTGCGACGGGTTCTGGCTGTGATTATAAACATGAAACCAAATTTAATTGATATGCTCATTGCCAGCCAAAAGTTTAGATAAAATCTTACATAGATAACCACAAAGAGCTAATTATATAAAAAACAATAAATAGTTTCTAAACGCCCGTAAAACACTAGAGGGACAACAGTTTAAGCATCGGTCACTTGAGTATCTCCTTCCACTCAGCTACGCATAAGACAACATATATGTATGTATATACATATACACACATGTACCTGAACATATGATATGTGTGTACAGGCGAGACATCAGATCAAAATGTGGGTAAAAGGATTGCATACTGCATTACACCAGAGAGTTGTGGTATTACCATAGAACTTCTAGTTCCTCCCAAATCCACAATGAAGTCGCAAATGTTGCCCCGTGGCTGTGGCTCAACTCGTCTTCTTACATTGCGCTGGTGAATATCAGCGATTTGCACTGCCATTTTACAAATCACAAAAGATATTGCAACATAAGAAGTTAAAAAGATACACTTATTGTTTCAAATGAACAGCTTTATATACATCGTATGCTTTGTATCACTATTCAATCTTATTTATTAAGAAAGTAACATGAGTAACGAGAGTTTTTAATCAAATAATTTATTAAAATTGATTTATGCATAGAGATTTTTGACAGTCTGCTTCCAGGTGATATGCATACAGTATAGCCTATATTTTTCCAATATGAACTAATTAAAAACCTACTAGAAGTTTAAGGTGCGGGTATGTGAGATCATTTATAAGTGAAAGGGATATCTAGATCTCACATATGTCTAAAAGGAGACGTAGGCGAAGTTATTATGTTTGCCATCTTCCATCAACAAAACAAGGCGAAGTTCCAAAAAGAAAAGAAAACGAAGTGAATATTCAAGTCCACATTAAGTGCTAACGTATTTCTATATTTAAAGTCATAATCTCCAGAAGATTACCATCGAAAATGAGGACACAGTCATATATTTAACACTATAAATAAGCCTTTCACATGAAACCCTCACGTGACTATTCATCCTACGATTGACCTAAATAACTGAAAATATGGTATAGTAATCAAGAACAAGGGGTAGTAATGTTTACGTGACTCCGAATCAATCGGCGAAGTCCTTCCGTGAGCTCTCAGTGAGCTGCTAGCCTGGCAAAAGACAGATATTGCTTACTAATCTGAATAGTTGATACATAGATTTAAAGAAACTAAGAAAGAGTAAAAGTTTAGTGTAGAACGCAAAAGAAACCTGTCCAGCGGAAACATCCTCGTCAATATAACCTGAAACATAGCTATACCCATCATCATTATCGTCTTCTTCTTCATCGCCAATGTCATCATCACCATCATCATCATCATCATCGTAATCGTCATCTTCACCATCATCATCGTCGTCGTCGCCACCTTCATCTTCATGATTGTCTTCGTCTTCATCATCGCTATCCAATTCCACCACCTCAATTGGCCCACGTGATGGATACACTTGTGGCTGAAGACTTCGTTCAGCTGGAGCCATAGGGACATGATGAATGCATGGTTGACCGGCTTCCCGCACCTCATTCTCGATTGGCGGAGGTTCATTGAGATCAAACTCCAACGGTTTCAATAGTCTGTACTCCTCTAAAACAAGCAATCACAAAAAAAGTAAGTTTGTAATAGTTTACGGCATAACAACACTGCGTTTAATAAAAATAAGTATATACAGTATTACTAATACATATATAGCATGAGATTTAAACTCTAGAATTCATGATCCAAGATCCACATACAAAATGGAACAATCTACAATATAAGACTGAAGAGCCGATCTTGTAATGGATTTTTTAAGTTATAAAACTTCAGGCTTTCAAATTAATTCAGACAGAAACAGAAAGCATATAGTCATATAACAATCAGAGTAGAAAACCCATCCACATTACCAACAAACTATCTGTTAATGCACTTTTGGTGATAAGTGCATGTCTCCCAATTTATTAGGGTCTTTATTGTACACATGTTGAAAATTAGTCCCAAGTTTATCCTAGGGACATTTTGTCCAAGTTTTAGGATGGATTCTTGAGTCAGAGTTTTTGGTTAGGACTTTTGTCTGAGTTTTGTATAGGGACAAAAGTCAGAGTTTCTTTGTGTATTTGTTTGTCCGGGCTTTCTAGTTAGTCTTGAAAGTCCGGGCTTTGCCTTGTATATATACTTTAATATGGAATAGACAAAGCAGCGATTCTGTGTGAAATTCTGTGCACCTAACCCGAATCATTGTGTATGTTTTGTCTGGCGGCTGCTTTGTGTGAGTGACGTCATTCATCTTCATCAAGAATACTTAGTGTATTCTTGATTTCTCTCTCAAATCCTTGCATACTAGTGTTTCATCTGCAGTGGTTGATCATCAGGTGGATTCCGCACACCTGTTGGTTGCTTCAGCTGAGTGAGATCTTGGATTAGGAGGCCTTACAAGTGGTATCAGAGCAGTGTGCTCATATTACTGCAGGTGTTCTTAGTTTGAAGGTTTTGGTGAGAAAAGTTCATACTTTGATAGGGTTTAGTGAGAGTTTAGTGAGTTTTTGTGTTTTATTCATGATTCTTCATTCATATCTAGTGATTTGATGATGGATTTTGAGTAGTATGGTGATTTTTAGTGTTGTTCTTCATCTGGGTTTTACAGGGGTTTTTGGTTCTTGTTCATACAGAGAGTTTTGAAGGTGAAAAAGATTCTGAGTTTGATCTTTGGAAGCCTTATCCATGGTTTACATTTTGTGTTTTGTGTCTCCGGGGTATTGTTGAACCAGTGTGTAGTCACATTAGGGAGATAGTCCGGGGATTGGTTCTTCTGAGTTTTGAACCTATTCTGAGTTTGAAATCTCTAGGTCCGAATTTTGTCCTCTTATTGAGTCCGATTTCTTTTCTTTAGTTTTGTGTCTTAGTTTATTAGCTTGTAGTCCGATCTTTAGTTTATTAGTTATTGTCCGAATTTTTTTTAACTATATTGAGTCTAAGTTTCTTCAAGTTTTATAATATTGTCATTTTGGTATTAGTGTCCGACTTTAGGGTCCGAGTATTAATATTATCATAGTCCGAAGGTTTAGATTATAATATTGGTCCGTAGTTTAATTTAGTGTCCGACTTCTTATATATAGAGTTTTAGTTAGTCCGAAGTTTAAGAGTCAGAGTTTTAGTTTTGGTTTGTCCGATTTTTCCTTTATCTTAAATTTAAGAGTCCGAACTTTGGGAAGCTAACATTGGTCCGACTTTTCACTTGAGTAGTAAGTCTGAATTTTAATCATCTTATAGTGTCCGATCTTTATCAGTGTTCGAATTTTTTAGAGTTCTTTTAAGAGTTTGAGTTTATTAGCTTTCTTGGGTCTGAGTTTTTATTAGTTTCTACTAGGAGTCCGAATTTAATCTTAGTCCGACATTAGTCCGATTTATACTAGTGTTTAACTTTATTAGTAGTCCGACCTTAGTAGCTCTTTTGTTAGAAGTCCGACCTTTTTAGTCTGAGTTTTAGTCTGAGTTTTATTAGTCTGACTTTTAGTCTGAGTTTTATTAGTCTGACTTTTAGTCTGAGTTTTAGAGTTTTAGTCTGAGTTTTATTAATCTGACTTTTAGTCTGAGTTTTATTAGTCTGACTTTTAGTCTGAGTTTTATTAGTCCGTATTTTAATCTTTAGTTATTGTTATTAGTCCGAATTTTTAGTCCTTAGTTATTATAAGTAGTGTCCGAACTTTATTGTCTCTTTTGTTAGAAGTCCGACTTTTTTTTAACTTGATTAGTAGGAGTCCAACTTTTATTGAGTGAACTTTTATAACTAGTTATTAAGTCCGAATTTTTAACCGAGTTTGTTTTATTATTAGGTCTGAATTTTTTAGTCGCTTGAGTCCGAGTTTACTTGTGTCCGAACTTTATACCTTCCTTTAGTCCGAATTTTATGTTTTCTTAGAAGTCTGAACTTTGTGTCTTCTTAAGTGTCAGAACTTTGTATTTTGTTAGGAAGTCCGAATTTTTCTTCCTTTATTAGGTGGTCTGAGTTTAAAGAGCTTAAATTTCTAACAGTGTCCAAGTTTCTCTGTTTGTGTTTTATTTCAGGTTTCTGTGATCCGGGTTTCACACTCTGATTAAAGCTCAAACACTTCACTCCGTGTTTTCTCTCCGAGTTTGGACATAGAAAATCTTTTCAGTAACACAGCTCTTACTTGGAAAGCTACTGTTGTTTTCTGAAATGGCAAACAACAATCTGACTGCTATGGTGCAAAACCTCAAGCACAAGCACAATGCTGAGGTAGGAAGTAGCGATAAACCTCCTTTGTTGATAAACGAGCTTGATTTTCCTGAGTGGAAGGAGCGTTTTGAAAGATATGTACGAGCAAAAGACATCAAAATCTGGTTGTGTATCGTTAAAGGATCTGGAGCTACTCCAGTACGTACGTTGACGATTGATACGTATTTGGCTCTCACTGACGATCAAAACAAATTTTGTGATTGTGAAGAGAAAGCTATGTCAATGATAACGATGGCAATGACACAATCTATACTTCATACGTTCCGTAAGAGAAATAGCTCAAAGGAATTGTGGGATAGTATGATCCAGCGATATGAAGGAAACGAAATGTACAAGAAACGACATCTCGAACGTTTAAAGACTCAGTTCGTTGTGTTCAAGGCCTTGAAGAATGAATCATTGGATGACACAGTGAATCGATTTTATCATCTGCTGAGCGAACTTGATAGAAGTCAAAAGGGTATCTACACTGAATTCGAGAAGGTTGAGAAGTTTCTGAATTGTCTTTCCAGAGAATGGAATATGTACACCGCTTTGATTAGAGAGGGTGTTCTCTATGAAGAGCTCTCATTGGAAGAAGCTGTTCAGAAATTGAGGGGTTATGCTTGGAATATGGAAGATCAAGCATCTGATTTCGAGAAGATCCAAGATCCTCAGTTATATAAGGCTTCGAAACCAACGGATAAGGGTAGTAATGGTGGTGTCGGTGTTGCTTTGTATTCGGAGAATATAGGTCCTGCAAGTGAACACGCCTTCATAAGCAACAATGACAGTTCAGGTGGAACAACCAATTCAAATCAAGGGATGTACTCTTCTAGTGGAGCTCAGAAATCTCAAGGAACAAGCTTGAACATTCCTAAGATAGATGCAAGCTGTTTGAAGTTGATTGAAGAAAACATGAGTCTGTTGGCGTCCTTCATGACTGCCTACGAGAACTTCTGTCTTGGAAAACTCGTTGAACTGTCAAGTCTCGATGAGGACTTTGATCAGATAGATCAAGACCAAATGGAAGAACTTGATCTACAAATGAATATGGCACTGTTAGTCCGAACAGCGAAGAAGTTTCTGTTGAAGACGGGTAGGAAGTTCATAGGAGGTCAGACAAAGACTCGAATGGGAGTCGACATGTCCAAAGTAAAATGTTACAACTGTGGTATCTACGGGCATTTCGCACGTGATTGTCGTAAGCCGAAAATGGAAAGATCTGATAGAGACAACAACTCTCGAGGAAACAACTCAAGACCTCACAACAATGCATCAGCTGCTACCTCTAATTCAAGTGCTCGTTCAAGTGGGTCTGAAAATCTTCCACCTTCAAACAATGCTATGGTGGCTCAACCTCTACAGAGTGTGACTGAGCCTTATGACTGGGGTTGTGCTTTGGAAGACATCTCAGGAGCAATTGTGTCACAAGCATTATAGCTGAAATTGTGAACGAAGAAGTGTATGAAGAGGTTGTCGAAGAGACCAGTATTGAGGAGCTTGCGGTTGTAGCTGAGGTTCTTGGGGAAGAGTTGGATTCGGGGAATGTTGCTGAAAATGAAGATCCCTCTGTTGAGAAGTCTAACAAGACAGAAGATGGAGAAAAGGGAGAACGCTTTGAATTCAACATCTCCACAGCTGAAATGAAGCAATTTGCGGATGCAGAAGCTGAAAGGTTGGAAGAGAACTCCGCAGAAAACGAGGCTTGTGCATTCATGGCTGGCATTGAGGTAAAATCATCTTCTGTAGATAAGCGTGTGCTAGATGTGTTGAGTTTGTGACTAAGATTGATAGATATGCACTTCATAATACAAACTTAATTGCAGATTTAGAAAAATCCAGAGAACTCATTGCGGTTTTGTCTAATTCGGATAAAGAACACCGAATTAAGATAAAAGCGCTGAAAAATGATATCTCTGAATTTGAGAGACTTGTGGCTCAGGGAAATCTTAGAAATCAGGAATTAAAATCTGAACTTGAAATGAATCAAAATTGTGTTTTGGAAAAGAACAAAATCATTTTGGAAAAAGATAATCTGATTTTAGATTTGCAACGAAAGATTGAAAAGTTCAGGGATTCATCCGAAGTGATGAATTTCTGTATTAACAGCCAACGTCTCAAAGAATCCGAGGAAGAAATGTTTGGCATTGGTTATACTAAGGTGCCTCCTCCGGTAAACCATAACTATACATCGATGCCAAGCATTGATCCTGAATTGGCAAATTTTGTGCCAACGACCCCTCTGACGGTTGAACCATAAAGTGAGTCAGAATCTGAGCCAGATGAAGTTACTGACTCAGATCAGTCGAAGAAGAGTGGAATTTCTAAGAAAAATGAGGTGAATCTTGAAAACATTGAAAATTTGATAAGCAATAAGATTTTGGAAATTTTCAATCAAGTTCAAAATGAGAAGTCAAAACCAAAGTCACGTGGGAAAAATAAAAAGGCTTTGAAAAATGTCCCTAAAACTGAGTTTGTTAAAGGGGAGGATTTTGTCAAAGAGGAAGTAAAAATCGAAACCGGTTCCAACTCTCAGTTCGTGAACCAAATTTTGAAAATTTCCACCAACGCCTCATCATCTTCGACCGATCATGAGGAACATCCAAAGAATGCTGCGAAAATTCGCAAATGCTACAAGTGTCATGGGAAAGGACACTTAGCAGCAGACTGTCCAGATGACAGGGGTAAATCTCTTGTTGATCCTGATCAAAAGAAACCTTTTGTTGAAAAGCCACAAAATGAAGCAGTTAATGTTGAAAAGAAAAATGGTAAAAATCAGAAGGTTGAGAAAAACAAAGTGATTAAACAAGAAGTAAAACCAGTTGTCAAACCAAATGTTAAATCTCAACAAAATCAGGATCAGGAGGAGAAACCTGTTGTTATTAACCGTGGGGACAGATCGGAAAATACATCTCAAAGACATGGTACTCGTGAGAAAACCCCTCACAGACGACAAAATCATGTTACATTCCAAGCAATTGAGAATGACCAACGTTCTGGAGGTTTGAACAACAACTATGTTAGACCTCATGCACAGAACATATTCGTGAATGACCGAAATGCGTCACCCCCGCCCCCCCCCCCCCCCCCCCCGATTTCCAAATCAAAGACCGCATTCGGATAATCATCCACGTTCATTCTCAAGACACGATGATGTTCCTAGATTTAGTAGGAATTTTGAGGCACCTAGGAATCAAAATTACAATTACCAAAACTATGGAAGCCGAGGGTATGGAAACTCTGGTTATGCCAACAGATCGTCAACTCCGTATAATCCACGATTTGCGGGGACTCATTCCAACAATTTCCAAAATGGAAATGGTGGACACAGAGGCGATGATGGTTATTTCAAAGAGTTTTCTTATGTTGACGAATCAGGACGACCCAAGACCATCATGGCTTGGGTCCCACATTCTAACTAAATTCTTGTTGGGGAGTGTAGGAGCAGCTGAAGAGGGCTATCTATATTTGGTATATCGATAGTGGCTGTTCCAGACACATGACAGGAAATAAAGAGTTATTGAACAATTTTAAACAAATTCGTGGTGGTTATGTGAATTTTGCCGGTGAAAAGGGTGGTTATATCACCGGTGAAGGCTCTGTGTCGAATGGAAAAATTACGCTGCATAAAGTGAACTACGTTGAAGAATTGAAGCATAACTTGATGTCGGTTTCTCAAATCTGTGATAACAAGTACACGATGTTGTTCACTGATAAAGCTTGCTTCGTTTTGCATCCGGGATTTGCTGTTCCTGAAGATTGGATCGTTATGAGGGCTCCAAGGGTGAATAACACATATGTCATGGACATGCGCCCGTTGTTTAACTCGTCTGCTCCAGCGACATGTCTACTTTCGAAGGCGACTGAAGATCAATCGTATCTCTGGCATAGGAGAATGGGCCACGTGCATCTACGAAAAATGAACCACTTAGTGAAAAACAACTTAGTGTTGGGGGTTCCTTTACGTAGTTTCAATATGCACAACAAATGTGAATCATGTGAAAAAGGAAAAATCAAACGAAAGCCTCATAAACCGAAAACAGTTAACTCCATCCAAAAACCACTTGATTTGCTTCACATGGATCTTTTCGGCCCGATCCATGTTGCTAGCATTGGTGGGATGTCTTATTGCTTAGTTGTCACTGATGATTTCTCACGTTACTCATGGGTATTTTTCTTAAAAACAAAGGATCAAACTGCTGGTATTTTAAGAGACTTATTCAAACGAATTGAGAAAAATTATTCACTTCCTATTAAGAAAATCCGAAGTGACAACGGCACTGAGTTTAAAAATCATTATATGGATGAATTATGTCGGGAAATGGGAATAGTTCATCAGTTCAGCGCTCCATATGTTCCTCAACAGAACGGAGTTGCAGAACGGAAGAATCGTACCCTGATTGAGGCGGCCTGCACTATGCTTTCTGAATCAAAATTGCCAATTTTCTTCTGGGCCGAGGCGGTAAACACTGCATGTTATGTGTTAAATCATGTGCTTACTGTCAAAAGAGAAGATAAAACGTGTTATGAATTGCTTGAAAACAGGAAACCGAACCTATCTGGTTTTCAACCTTTTGGGATTAAGTGTGTTATCAAACGCACCAAAGATACTCCTAAAATGGGGGAAGTTGGTGAAATTGGGTTCTTTTTGGGTTATGCCAATGGAACTCCAAACAAACGCGTTTATAACATCAAGAAGCGAATAGTGGAGATCGTGTTTGACATAACTCCTTTGAGTTTCGATCCTCCACCGTCCGGATTTGGTCCCAAAAGCGGTTATGATTATGATAAATTATTTGATTCGTTTGATCTTCCTGATGTTTCAGAAGAAGATTCGGAGGTTGTATACACACATCTTGTGAACAAAGATGAAGTGGATGCGAGCTGGAGAGCAAGTATTCCTACAAATGTGTCTTCGAATGTTCCAGTCGCTGATTCTTCGATCGTAAATGATGTTGTTGCTGAGCAGATCCCCAATGCAGCTGCTCAAACTACAAGTGGAGATCTATACGTTGACTTTTCAGCATATCCAAATGTTAATGCGTCTTCTGGTAATGATCAAGCGTCTAGTAGTAATGCAAATGCTGAGGGGGAGATTCAATTGAATTTGGGAAACAATCTTCAAGCTCCGGCAATCCCAGTTCCAAGAACAAATATTCATCATCCTGTTGATAATATTATTGGGAATCCAAATGCGGGAGTGCAAACGTGAAGGAGTATTTCAGAGATGCAATGTCTGTTCTCTTCTATTAAGAAAGAAGAAATCTACAATCTTAGCCTGCATGAATGTTTTATCTCTCAAATAGAGCCGAAGAACTATCAAATGGCTTTGAAGGATAATTCTTGGTGTGAGGCGATGCAAGAAGAGTTAGCTCAGTTCGACAAGCTAAAGGTGTGGAATTTGGTCGATCTTCCAAAGGGCCAACATGTAATCAATACGAAATGGGTTTTCAAGTGCAAGAAAGATGATAAGGGTATCGTTGTCAGAAACAAAGCACGGTTGGTTGTTCAAGGCTTCAATCAGGAGGAAGGGATTGATTATACTGAAGTTTATGCACCGGTGGCAAGACTGGAAGCTATTCGTTTGTTTCTAGCCTTTGCTGCACACATGCGTATCAAAGTCTATCAGTTGGATGTGAAAAGCGCCTTCCTTTATGGGAAATTGCATGAAACTGTGTATGTGTCCCAACCACCGGGTTTTGAAGCTCCAGGGTTAGACAACAAGGTCTATCTGTTGGACAAGGCTCTCTACGGTCTCCATCAGGCCCCTCGAGCATGGTACGAGACGTTGTCAAAACATCTATTGGAGCATGGGTTCTCACGTGGTGCGATTGACTCCACACTGTTCATTTTGAAGAAAGGGGGAGATTTTCTGATCGTGCAAATTTACGTTGATGACATAATCTTTGGTTCTTCAAATGAAGAATTGTGTCGTGAGTTCGAAGCGGTGATGAAGTCAAAATTTGAAATGAGCGCGATGGGCGAGTTATCATTCTTTTTAGGTCTTCAAGTGAGTCAAGAAAAAACCGGGACGTACGTGCATCAGACAAAGTATGTCCACGAGATTCTCAAAAGATTTGGATTGGAAGATAGCTTACCCTATGACACGCCTCTACCGACAAATCTCAAGCTTTCACCCGATGATGAGAAAGATCCTGAAGTGGATCCGACACTATATCGAGCAATGATAGGTTCATTGATGTATCTTACTGCTTCACGACCAGATATTATGTTCTCTGTTTGTTTGTGTGCTAGGTACCAATCAACTCCGAAGGAGTCTCACTTGAAAGCAGTCAAGCGTATTTTCAGATATCTGAAAGGGACGCCTAAGCTTGGATGGTGGTATCCAGCTGAAGGTGGTCTGGATTTGATGGCCTACGCTGACGCAGATTTCGGAGGGTGCCGGCTGAACAGAAAGTCAACCTCTGGCGGCGCACAACTTCTTGGAAATCGTCTTGTCTCTTGGCAATGCAAAAAGCAAGTTACCGTTTCTCTATCCACGTGCGAGGCCGAGTACATTGCTGCTTCAAGCTGTTGTGCTCAGGTTTTGTGGATTCAGCAGCAAATGAGAGACTACGGTTTGAATTTTACTCGAACTCCTATCCTTGTCGATAATAACTCTGCCATTTCCATAACAAACAATCCAGTTAATCACTCACGCACTAAGCACATAGATGTTAGGCATCATTTTATTCGCGACTGTGCTGAGAAGGGTTTAATAGAAGTGGTTAGGGTAGACACCTTGGATAATCTTGCCAACCTGTTTACGAAAACATTCGATCGGGCTAGATTTGAAAATCTGGTCCGAATGATTGGCATGATCAACCCAGAGTAAAATGCTTTCAAAACTCGCATAGAAACTTTATTTTATCTTTTCTGTACAGTTCTTACCGCTTTCGAAAAATTGAAAAACTCCAAAAATATTTTACTTAGTTGTAGGATAAATTTCAGAAAAATACAAAAACATTTGAAAAATTTAAAATGAAGTCGTGTTGAGATATAAGGGAAATGATAGTACATTGGTTAGTCGTGTTGAGATATAAGGGAAATGTTTTGTCTGGAGGCTACTTTGTGTGAGTGACGTCATTCATCTTCATCAAGAATACTTAGTGTATTCTTGATTTCTCTCTCAAATCCTTGCATACTAGTGTTTCATCTGCAGTGGTTGATCATCAGGTGGATTCCGCACACCTGTTGGTTGCTTCAGCTGAGTGAGATCTTGAATTAGGAGGCCTTACACTATCCCATAATTAAAGTACTAAATATGCTTTGTCATTTCAGACAGAGGCAAAATGAATGTTTTTCTATTGTGAATAAAAGGAAGTAAACAACCAAAAAAACTGAAGGATTTAGAACGCGTAAGTAAAGTTTAGCCATACATATACCAGTTAATGATCTTTAATTCATACTCCAGTTAGCAAAATTCAGATCCATAGTAAAAGGAAAAGAGACTCTGCAACGGCTAAAATTCTCTAAATTTTCTCCAAGAAAAAATAAATAAATTAAAGTTCTTCTATTATGTTTTGACAAACCACCCACATATACACAGCCCCTTGTTTTTCGATATCAAATCCTAGTAATCAACCTTGTACTTTTCTATCTTAAGTACAGTAGTTCCGAGCTATATATGAAAACACAAATTTGGAGACGATCGCTCAAGTCAACAAATATTAAAGGAAAAACACATGCACACTCAAGCAACACTTGCTTCTAGTACGAATACTATAAAATGTAAAAAATTTAACAAACGATTCGAAAGATCAACATGTTAATTTCCTAACACTTTTTTTTTTCTTAAATAGCTTTGTGATTAATCAATATACAGTTTGAGTTACATTTATCAGTAAAAAGGTGAAATACAACAAAACAATAAGAAAACAAGTTAAACAAACAAATTCATCAGGAAAATGAAGTAAAATAAGAAAATTGACAAACATTCGATCAAGAGGTAAAAATGATTAACCACATGAGATACAAATTGAATCGAAATTCAACCTGAGCTACAGCAATTCACAAGCAAAAGATAACAAGCCTAACATTCGGATTTTCATATTGATTCAGATAAAGAAGAAATATACAGATCATTTTAGTATAGAAACTTCGGATTTTCATATTGATTCAGATAACGAAGAAAGCCCTTCTCATCAACATAACTAAAATTCGATCTGATTCATAGAGTTTAGTAAAAAAGGAAAAACAAGCCTACATAAACTATGACCTCTATATATCTAAATCCGAAGTTCTTTTAATATGTTTTGATAAACCACCCAAACAATACACAAACCCTTAATTTTAGGTATCAGATCCTTAAAACAACAACAACAATTGAAGCATATATTCTAGATTTTGGATATCAGAATCCTTAGATCTACAACAACAATTAAAACATATATACAAAATGCAGATTTTGGAGGTGATAGCTTAAATTAACAACAATTCAAAAAAAAGACACACACTCACAAACAATCTAAAAAAACACTTGTTCTAAAAAATAAAATTTAATTGAGAATCTTAAATGATAAAATGTATACATTGATCAATATATTCGAAAGATAAATGTATTAATTTAATTTTTTTCTTTTATAGATTTCTGATCAAACAGTGTACAATTATCAGCAAAAACGTGAACTGTTAATTATGATAAACCCTAAGAAAACAAGTTACACAAATAAATTCATCCTCAAATGAAGCAAATTAAAAAAAAATGACAAACATTGATGAGGTACAGAATTAAATGATTGATCAAATGCGGATTAAAAATCTGCTGAAATTAACAAAAGTGAATCGAAATTCACCTGAGATACAGCGATTCTTCAATTATCAAAAACTGAAAATGATATGTTAATTAAATATCAAACTGAGAGAGTTCAGATATCAGAATTCTTTACACCAGGGATTACGAAGAGGTAGAAAGGCATTATAATTTTTTTTTGAAGGTAGAAAGGCAGTATAAATAGCGTAAAATCCTTTAAATGGGCCCGGTCGGATCGGATCGGGTCGGGCCTGTGTCAAAAAAGTTAAGCATGGAGTAGTAAATCCAGAATTTATTTTCTCAAAGACGAGTGACGTGCTTGAACGAAAAATTAATGGAAACCTAACTTTCAAAATCTAGATCAGTGGAGCCAGACTTTTAAAAATCCAATATTTTACACTAAAAATAATTTCAAAAACTTTTGGTAAAAATTAAGAGTGAAAAATCAATAGTGACAGGGCATCCCCAGGCCAGCAAGAACCTCCGCCACTATAAAAGACAATCAAGATTTTAATCAAACTTTTAAGTTGGGCAATCGAGATTCTTAGCTTAAAAAAATAAAATTTCCACCTTTTTTTTCCAGCCCCACGCCTATATGTAATTCCACCACAACCGCGTATACTCGGGTATCTTTCCGGCGAAAAACCAATCAAATCTCAATTTAAAATTTTATTTTCAGTTCCCGGCCTTTATTGCCAATGAGGTAGTGGTGGAGTGGTTGGGGAAAGACTTGGTGTTCCTTGTAACACAGGTTCGACTCCCACTCTTCCCATTATTTTCTACGGCATCCAGGTGAAATGGCGAATATGGGTGGCGCATGACGCCGGTTCGTCTTGGATGGGAGGCGAGGTTTTACCGATTATTCCACTGTCGTGCCTTCGGCCGGGTGGAGGTCGGTTTCCGCGCATCTGGGAGAGCCAAGGTGTTGATGCAGATTTTGTGTCCGATGCTTGTCGAATAGATTAGTTATTATTTACGCTGAATTTGTAATAGTTAGTGAAACGGTCTATCGAACGTGTATAGACCCGCTCGTTTGAAGTGGTCAAACGAGAGGGTTATTCGGTTGACCGTGTGTGTTTGCAAGACAAGGGGTGTGACTATAAATAGAAAACCCTTGCCATTTGCAACACAAGAGAGTTAGAGGAGGTTTGAGACCTCACCGGGAGAGATCACCACTTGGTCTCTCCCCGGATGTATACTCTTTTGGTATTAGTTCGGTTATCATGTAATCGGGCCGACTTGTAATGTTTTACTACCGGATTAATACAAAGTTGTTTGTTTATCATCTCTAATCTCTTCCGTCTATGAACATAATCATGAAAATCACGGTTTCGGTCCCGAAACCCGGACCTACAATTGGTATCAGAGCCATGGTGCCCGATTTAGTAAATCTAACCGTTTACTAAGTCACATGTGCTCTAGATCTGAGATTTTTGTGCTTTTTGTTCAAGATGTAAAAATGGTGAAAATCAAGAAAAACCCAGATCTGACCCGAATGGATGGGTCTGACCTTACACGAAATGCATCAGAGGGTTATGTATTATGTTTTACACCATGTCTTTCAAGTTTTCATCATCAAATGAGTGTTTTCGTCAAATCTGCAAAATCACACAGAGGCTGTGTTCTTGATGTTCTTGGCAGCTTCATATTTCGAAAGATGTAAGGGATGCTCGAAAGATCAAACAGATTTCGAAGGGTCATCTCAACAACTTCGAAAGATCAAACAGATTTCGAAGGGTCATCTCAACAACTTCGAAAGATCAGACAGATGTCGAAGGGTCATCCTCATCCTTAACAACTTCGAAGGATCCAGTTGTTGTGTATCGAAGGATCCAGATCTGATATGTTCGAAAGATAGCAACTGATATGTTCGAAAGATGCTCGAAAGATATGTTCGAAAGATATATCCTTCGTGAATTTGCAGGTTTGAATGTGTATGTCACAGGAACTGTTTGATGTTTATGAATCGCTGAATGTTTGAGTTGTGTATCGAAGAGAGAGATGGGAAGTGTGGAGACGAAGACAGTGATATGTTGTCGGCTGAGCATGTTAGGGTTGTTGACTATTGGTGTTATTACAAACCTTCAAGTGCTATTTGGGCCATAATTGTCTCTATCGTCCAGCTCATAAATTAAATTTATTTGGGATTCAGTGTACCAAGTTATTTCATCCATTTCTATTTGGCTTGCTAAATTTGGGCCTGTTTGTGTGAATATTTCATTTGGGCCTAAGTTTAGAACAAAAGTAGTTCTCATATGGATTGGCCAATTAGCCCCAACCGAATTACCAGGAATAGTGGTGATGGAGTGTTTTGTGAAATGTTAAGGTTTGTGGGTTTTGAAGACATGTTGGCTAAATTAATTTAGAATTATTGGACCGATCAAAAGGCCCAGTAATGTTGGCTAAATTAATTTTGGTGGTCGATTAAAATTGGAATCCTTTGAAATAAATGTTTTAGATAAGACGTGGAGTCGTGGACCCGTCTTTATTCGTCAGTTGGAAAGTGGGGTCGGGTGTTAGCCAAGTTTATCTATTTTTCGACGCCAAATCCGTACGGGTTCGGAAGCGCGCGGGATGATGCGGCATGATGAAAACAAGAGATGATGAAAACTTGATTTTTGAAAAATGTGGGATAGTCACGGTTACCGATGAAAATGTCAAAAATAGTGACGTGACTACTATGGGCCAAAAACAACACGGTATGTTCACTTCCGCACGTCAATGTTTATGATTGTTATCGGTTATTCGTAAATGTTCGAAAGCATTTTGTTTATTGTCATATTCTCGCATTTGAAAACGAACGTATGAACCTGGAATGTCTATACCGGTCCTAACGAGTTCACAAAGTCTTTGGAGGGATACAAGTCGGATCCTACGGGGTACCAGGGGACGTTCTTATTCAACTAGAATATGCAAAGAAGAAAGTCATTTTCGTGATTTTTCAAACAACCGAGAACATTCAATGAAGATTGATGACAGTTCCGCTCAGTGGAGGGAATTGGTGAACATTTGAAGATAAACTCTACTCAGTGGAGAGAATTTGTTATGTGAAATTGACGACAGTTTCTTTGAAGTGGAAAGAATCTGTTAAGGTTTAGAGATTTTACCAAAGAAATGGGGGGATAAAAATTTTCATATGTTGAATTTCTTCGGTAAATTTCTAAACGCAATCACAGGTGGTAGAGTTTGTGATTTTCTGGTGATACAAACGGTTCTGCGTGCAATGTTTTGCACAGACACATATTTGAGGATTTTAATTAATTCTCCAGCCAGCGTGAAGAGTTTTGCACGGAAACATACAGGTATCTAAAGTCGACAGTAGTTTCAAAGCGCTGTTTACTGAAGACCTGGGGGAATCTTTATGAAAGTTGATAGTTCAAGGCTGAAGACCTGCAGGATTCGGTTTTGGGTTTGATGTTTCTTTGGGATTTTACAGGGATCTGGGGGTAACTCAATTCGTTGAGTTTGCAAACGATGTACTTGGTCAAGCTGACTTCCTGAGTACTGATGCTGAAAATCCGTAGTGCATTACGTGGTCAACTTCACAAAGGCGAGACAATGAGATCTGGATGTAGTTCAACTAAGCGTGCTGTTTGGTTGAGCTTGCAAGGGATACACTTGGTCTAGCTGACTTTCCTGAGTGTTGATGCTGAAGATTAAAGTGCATTACTTGGTCGATTCCACAAAGACGGTTTACAGAAGACAGTTCACCAGAAATCTCTATCAATGTAGTATGCTTGAAGATCAAGACTTGATGCAGTTTTTAAAGAATGGAACCCTTATCAAATGCCGGTTGGAGTATTGGAAGATCAGCGGAAGATCGGTCAATTGAGCCTTTTGAGGAAATTGCACAACACCCAACACGGATACGCGTACTTTGAGGGGGATATTATACAAGGAGCATCAAGATACTACTTACCTGGATCATCGGTCAAGGGGGAATTTGTTAACACAGAGAAGATAGAGAAGATGAATACTTGACTGAAGATCGATTGCAGTTGCATTTTCAGCATTCGACAGCAACGGACAAGGGGGAATTTGTTGATGCAGATTTTGTGTCCGATGCTTGTCGAATAGATTAGTTATTATTTACGCTGAATTTGTAATAGTTAGTGAAACGGTCTATCGAACGTGTATAGACCCGCTCGTTTGAAGTGGTCAAACGAGAGGGTTATTCGGTTGACCGTGTGTGTTTGCAAGACAAGGGGTGTGACTATAAATAGAAAACCCTTGCCATTTGCAACACAAGAGAGTTAGAGGAGGTTTGAGACCTCACCGGGAGAGATCACCACTTGGTCTCTCCCCGGATGTATACTCCTTTGGTATTAGTTCGGTTATCATGTAATCGGGCCGACTTGTAATGTTTTACTACCGGATTAATACAAAGTTGTTTGTTTATCATCTCTAATCTCTTCCGTCTATGAACATAATCATGAAAATCACGGTTTCTGTCCCGAAACCCGGACCTACACAAGGGGATGTGGTCGAATAGTCGACCTTGGTCACAACGTCAGGCATCACGATGATTCGCAATATTCGTCTTGGGTTATGCACTGACGGTTTCAATCCAAATAACTCTAACTCAATTCCTTACTCATTGTGGCCCGTCTTTCTTACAATCTATAACTTACCCCCTTGGATGAGTATGAAAGACTCGTTTGTTGAAGTAAGTTTGATTATTCCGGGTGGAAAGAGTCCAGGTCAAAACATCGTTGTGTTTCTAAGACCCTTAATAGATGATTTGAAAGAGTTGTATGGAGAAGGCATTGAAGTTTATGATGCTTATCGTAAAGAAAATTTCATTACGAGGGTTATTCTTTTGTGGACAGTTAGTGATTTTCCAGCCTATGCAATGTTATCTGGCTGGAGTACGCATGGTCGTCTAGCTTGCCCATATTGTATGGGGGACACAGATGCTTTTCGGTTACATGTCGGGGGTAAAACTAGTTGGTTCGACTGTCATCGAAGGTTTCTACCAATGTCACATCCTTTTCGTACTGATATAGATGGATTTCGGAGATCAACATCGTCGTTAGTGGGACCTCCACCCGAGTTAACCGGTTGGGAAATCTTAGAACAAGTTTCTAACATACCAGTTGTTTATGAAGGTGTAACGCACCCAAAGCATAAAGATCCAAAATTTGGTAAAACTCATAATTGGGTAAAGAAAAGCATTTTCTAGGAGCTTGAATATTGGCCCATGTTGTTAATTCGACACAACCTTGATGTAATGCATATCGAGAAAAACGTTTTTGAGAATCTATTTCGAATGGTTATGGATACTTCTAAAACAAAAGATAACGTCAAGGCAAGGAAGGATGTGGAACAGTTTTGCAATCGACCATCGTTGCATGTTTCAAGTGGAAATAATAATAAAATTTTAAAACCAAAAGCAGCATACACCTTACGAAATAGAGCTTTGCACATTCTTTCGTGTATTATGCTCAAGGGTTCTACACATTGAAGATTCACGAAAATTGAAGAAAAGTATTGTTGTAACAATTTGTAAGTTAGAAAAAATCTTTCCACCTGCGTTCTTTGACTCAATGGAACACCTTGTAATACATTTGACTAATGAAGCCATTCTTGGTGGTCCGGTGCAGTTTAGGTGGATGTATCCGTATGAGAGGTAATTGATTTTACTTAACAAAGTAATCTTTTAATTTACTAAATGTTAGGTAACTGCTAACATTTTCCACTTCAATTTTTAGGAAGTTGGGTGGATTAAAAAGAATGATTAAAAACAAAGGAAAGGTTGAAGGTTCCATCGTTCAGGCTAATCTTGTGGATGAGCTTGCTAACTATTGCTCTCTATATCTTGAGCCTACAGTTCGAGAACCACGCAATTTTGCCCCCAACATTCCTTGTTTTTCGAGTATCGATCTTCAGTTAAGTATATTTAGACATCCGTCTCGAAGATTAATTGAAAAGGGTGGTAAGGACATAGTTCTCTCCGATAAAGACAGAGACAAAGCCTGTAAGTGCAGTTCCTGCCGGGTAACTGTCGCTTATCAGTTCTGGTCAACCAAAGCAGAAGTCCAAGTTAAAGTCAACCATAACGAAGAATTCAAGACCACATGAAGACCTGCATTGATCAAGGGGGAGTTGTTAATGCACTTTGGGAGAAAAGTGCATGGCTTCCAATTGTTAGGGTCTTTATTGTACAAGTGCCCAAACTTAGTCCAAGGTTTGGAAAGAGTTTATGATTGGAAAGAGTTTATGATTGGAAAGAGTTTATGATTGGAAAGAGTTTATGATTGGAAAGAGTTTATGATTGGAAAGAGTTTATGATTGGAAAGAGTTTATGATTGGAAAGAGTTTATACTTGGAAAGAGTTTATGATTGGAAAGAGTTTATGATTGGAAAGAGTTTATGTTTAGAAAGAGTTTTTGTTTAGTCAGAGTTTGTATAGATTAGTTTTGTCTGAGTTTTGGTGGAGAATTGGTTGGTCCGACGTTTAGTCCCTAGCCTATATATATGTGTGTATTGTGTAGATTAGGGCAACGAATTCAGAGAGAGCTTTGTGCTCCTCTCCCAACTTGTTCCTCCTGGTGTGAATTCTAGAGAGAGAGAGACTATGTGTTAGTGAGAGAAAGCTAGGGTTTAGATCTTTGTGATCTAAACCAGCTTGTAGATGATGTATACTCCTTTGGTTTGTGTAATCTGTGATGATTGATTCATAATAAAGAGTTCATCTTCTACATCTTTCTATCGTGTTCTTCATATTTTGTTCTTCATGTCTTGAATCAAGTGCAATGTTTGATGTATGTCATCGATCCGGTGCTTTCTCAGTGGTATCAGAGCATGGTTACTGATTCGGAATGGTCTAACCGCCATCCAAATCACCATTGCTCTTGATTTGATGTTTGTTTCCGCTAAACATCTTGAAGACTTGAAGATTTTGCAGAAAAGTTGAAGAAAATGAAGCTGTTCGTGGTTGTTTTGTTCTCCAAGTTGTTGCAGATATGAGGTTTGATCCAAAAATTGCTCTGTCCGAGTTTTTCTTAGTGTTAAACTTGTCTGAGTTTTAAAACTCTGTGTTTGTTGTTTCCGGGGTTTTGGTGAACTAGTGTGAAGTCATACTAGGGAGATAGTCCGGAGACTTGTTTCTGAGCTTAATTCCGAGTTTTTAAACTCTTTCTTGGTCCAAGTTTAAAACTCTTTCTTAGTTGTCTGAGTTTTAAACTCTTTCTTGGTCCAAGTTTAAAACTCTTTCTTAGTTGTCCAAGTTTTAAACTCTTTCTTGGTCCAAGTTTAAAACTCTTTCTTAGTTGTCTGAGTTTTAAACTCTTTCTTGGTCCAAGTTTTAAAACTCTTTCTTAGTTGTCCAAGTTTTAAACTCTTTCTTGGTCCAAGTTTAAAACTCTTTCTTAGTTGTCTGAGTTTTAAACTCTTTCTAGGTCCAAGTTTAAAACTCTTTCTTAGTTGTCTGAGTTTTAAACTCTTTCTTGGTCCAAGTTTAAAACTCTTTCTTAGTTGTCCAAGTTTTAAACTCTTTCTTGGTCCGAGTATGAGGTATTTTGGTCCGAGTTTCTTCTTAGTTTATCTCTGAGTTTTCAAAACCAACTTTCGAAACCAATTTTGTTTGTTTCGAATTCCATTGTACTCTAAATACTGCTCAGATGATCTGATCCGAGGTTTCAAGAGCTTTCGGGTTTTACGAGTTCCGAATTTTCTAGAATTCCGGGTTACCTGGGGTACCGGATTTATAGCTAAATTCAGAAGTTTGTGTTGTTCGGAAGTTTCGAGTTGTGCATGTTCCGAGTTTTTCTAGTTATTCCGGGTTACCTGGGGTACCGAATAACCAACTAAGAGTCAGAATTATGTGTAGTTTGGAAACTTGAAGTCGGTTTCGGATTATCGAAAAGTTTTATGGTACTTATGTTGTCCGGATCAAGTGAGGAGGTGAAGAGAATACGACTTGCTTGGATTTTTGTATTGTTTACAAAGAAAAAGGGGGGGTAAAAATTTTGAACGTCCTGTTTTCCTTGTAAACCAAAAGCTCGTAGTGCTACAATCGAAACAAGTTCATGTTCACTGTTTTTGAGATTAACTTAGTGTTAATCTTACCGATGGGGAAGTGTTTTTAACATGAAACAAGTTAGAGCTAGTGTATGATTGAGTTTTGTCAAGTTTGTTCGAGGTTCAATCAAGTGTTGACATGATGAAGCAAATTGTTCATTTGGCAACTAGTTGAAGGTCAAGCCTTTATCGTATGTTGGTTAGAGTAGAGAAGATTAGTCTTCTTGGTACCTCTTCCAAGTTGGTGACTGATCGGATTCTCGAAATAGGGGTTCTTACATTGAGGGGGAGATGAGAGACGAAAGTCAACGGGTAATTGGTGGATTTGTGAAGATACGGGATTGGATCTTGAAGATTCGAGATGAAATGATTTCAGACACTCGGTTGAAGACTCTGATCAAGATGGTGGATGTACTTTTACAAAGTTCAGTTTGTTATTAACTTATCGAACTGAGCTTCATGTCTTTGTGAAGTTTGAAGTGTTCAAGATTGGGCATTGGAAATCCAATGTTTCTTTCTGCTACCGGTTAGGTTTGAAGATTAATGTATCGAGCGATATTCCTACATGTGGTTGTAGGTCGGTTCGCGTTAATTTGATTTGGGAGTAGTTTGAGGGGGAGGATCTACAGTGTTTGATGTTGGATTCTTCGGGTTTCTCAAAGCGGCTTTAAGTGATCGTCAGCAAGTCTTTAATTAGAAGGGTTGAAGATCACTGTGCTCTACCAGAAAGATCAAGTCTCAGCCAAAGTTGAAAGCTGACATGATATCTTCAGTTTAAGGGGAGTCTCTAAGTGCAGTATCCGTGATTGAAGATTATCGATGCCACACAGAACTGATGCAACAGTTAAGGGGGAGACTGTAAGTGCAGTTCCTGCCGGGTAACTGTCGCTTATCAGTTCTGGTCAACCAAAGCAGAAGTCCAAGTTAAAGTCAACCATAACGAAGAATTCAAGACCACATGAAGACCTGCATTGATCAAGGGGGAGTTGTTAATGCACTTTGGGTGAAAAGTGCATGGCTTCCAATTGTTAGGGTCTTTATTGTACAAGTGCCCAAACTTAGTCCAAGGTTTGGAAAGAGTTTATGATTGGAAAGAGTTTATGATTGGAAAGAGTTTATGATTGGAAAGAGTTTATGATTGGAAAGAGTTTATGATTGGAAAGAGTTTATCATTGGAAAGAGTTTATGATTGGAAAGAGTTTATGATTGGAAAGAGTTTATACTTGGAAAGAGTTTATGATTGGAAAGAGTTTATGATTGGAAAGAGTTTATGTTTAGAAAGAGTTTTTGTTTAGTCAGAGTTTGTATAGATTAGTTTTGTCTGAGTTTTGGTGGAGAATTGGTTGGTCCGAGGTTTAGTCCCTAGCCTATATATATGTGTGTATTGTGTAGATTAGGGCAACGAATTCAGAGAGAGCTTTGTGCTCCTCTCCCAACTTGTTCCTCCTGGTGTGAATTCTAGAGAGAGAGAGACTATGTGTTAGTGAGAAAAAGCTAGGGTTTAGATCTTTGTGATCTAAACCAGCTTGTAGATGATGTATACTCCTTTGGTTTGTGTAATCTGTGATGATTGATTCATAATAAAGAGTTCATCTTCTACATCTTTCTATCGTGTTCTTCATATTTTGTTCTTCATGTCTTGAATCAAGTGCAATGTTTGATGTATGTCATCGATCCGGTGCTTTCACAAAGCCCATACTTATATATTGCTTAACTGTGAAGAGCTTCATGAATCTGTTTGGTTATTTGATAAAGAGCTGAGAGATTCATTTCCAAACTATGATGAAGCAACCCTTGATAAAATGAAAGACGAGGAATTTGCTAAGTGGTTGCAGAGACATATAAGCATTCAAAAGCACCTTTTATCTTAATATTGTAGCATTGCAAACATAATAACATATTTTTTTTTGTGAATGTAGGTTATAAATGCTCCAAATAAGGAACATTTGAGAGACCTAGCCCAAGGCCCTCTCACTTATGTTAAGTCACACAAGGGCTATTTTGTTAACGGTTACAAATTTCACACGAAAACACCTACGATGGTTGGGTGACACAAAATAGTGGTGTGTGTGTCAAAGGCGCTTCATACAATGAACATGAAAATGATTACTATGGATTATTAGATGAGATCTTACAGTTGGAATATCATAGCACCATAGGACATATATGTTAACCATAACGAAGAATTCAAGACCACATAAAGACCATGCATTGATCAAGGGGGAGTTATTAATGCACTTTGGGTGAAAAGTGCATGCCTTCCAATTGTTAGGGTCTTTAGTGTACATGTCTAGAAAATTAGTCCCAAGTTTATCCTAGGGACAACTTGTCCAAGTTTTAGGAGAACTTTTGTCTGAGTTTTGGTGTAGAATTGGTTTGTCCGAGGTTTAGTCCCTAGCCTATATATATGTGTGTATTGTGTAGATTAGGGCAACTCTTGTAGCTTGGTGCACCTCTCCCACTCGTTCATCCTCCTGGTGTGAATTCTAGAGAGAGAGAGACTATGTGTTAGTGAGAGAAAGCTAGGGTTTAGATCTTTGTGATCTAAACCAGCTTGTAGAAGATGTATACTCCTTTGGTTTGTGTAATCTGTGATGACTGATTCATCAGTAAAGAGTTTCATCTTCTATATATTTCTATCTTGTTCTTCATATTCTGTTCTTCATGTCTTGAAATCAAGTGCAATGTTTGATGTATGTCATCGATCCGGTGCTTTCACAGTAAAAAATGGGGTTACATAACTTGAGTGTGCAGTGGAAAGTGGGGTTATATAACATGTAAGTATATATATGTGTGTGAGAGAATTTATGGATATATATGTGTGTGAGAGAGCAAGAGAGCAACCAATGTGTAGTGCCGCTATATGTATCACGACTTGAATTATAACCCCCAAAACGCCGGGGGGGGGGGGGGGGGTTCCCGGCGCTATGGGGCGCCATAGCCTCTTTTCACCCCCTCATAGTGCTCGACTACACATGGCCTTAGAGTTCTGTGAAAGCCTCATTTGAGTATTCGTATCATTAATGAACTCTAAGAATATAGAGGATGATCACATGGTTATCAAATTAGAGAAAAATATCATGTGTGCGTGTTTACCTGACCTGGAACCAGATAATTGAGTCCCCTGAGCTCTTCTGGAGCTGCCAGCCTGACATAATATAAGTGCGCCTTAATAATCTAAACACTTAAAAAAATATAAGTGTTGATACACTTTGTTTGGACGCGACTCGGCTCGGTTCGACTCGGCTCGGTACTACTTGGTTTCGACACGGTTTGGTCCGACTCAAGCCCGACGTCACGACATTCCTCCGTCGTGCGCCCCAGAGTTTGACACGCGAAGCACGGAGAGCCGCGGCCTTTCCCGCCGACACATCACCATGACATCACCTTAGTGATGTCATGATGATGTCACCTATTTTGTCTTATGTGGGAAATTGTGAATATGTGAAGACATATGACGAAACATAATTGTGTTTCGTCATTTCTTTAATGGCCTTGGCCTGTTTAGTCGCCTGTGGGCTTCTTCAGGCCCAATGTTTGGTCCAAAAGTTGTTTCGTCGAGTTATTTGTGTTTCGTCAAGTGGGTGTCTGTGTCTAGTATAAATATCCCTCTCAGTTTCTGTGTGAAACAGATGAGAGACCTGTGAGACTTAGTGAAACTCTGTAAACATTGTTTGTATATGTTTCGGGTTGTACTCATCCCTAATTAATAGATATTGAATCTTTTGGTTACGTGTTCTTCTTTCACACTTTGTTTGGTTTGCACCGTCACGGGGATTCCGCACCCGTTACCGTGTTTGTGATAAACAAGGTTAGGTTTACGTTATCGATCCACCGGAAAAACGGGACCTACAATTGGTATCAGAGCTTTGGCTCTTTTCGTTGTTTAGAACCAAACATTGTTCGTGTTTTATCAAGTGTGTTCTTCAGATTTTCAGTTCTTGTTCTTAAAAAATCATATTTACCATAAATATTTGCTGAAAATCAGTGTTTGAAGTGTTGTTTTTGCTATAAGTTTTAGTGAAAACCTTATCATTTTGCATTTCTACATGTTAGCATTTGGTTTTTGTTGAAAGTTTTAAGCAAAATCGTGTTTCGGAAAATTGTTCGGTGACCGGAATCATCATAATTTTGGCCGGAAACTTCATAGTGTTCTTCAAACCTTCAAAGTGTTATTTAGTATATCAACTCTTGATCCTTTTAAATCTACTGTTGAAGTTGTTTGTTGAATTAAAATTGATTAAATATTGTGTCATCATACCGGTTGGTATCTGTGAAGTTTGAAAAGTAGTGTGTTTGTCAGAAGGAGATAAGGTCTATTTGAAAAATCTCACCCATCTCACCAACTCTCAACCTTATCCACATCTGTTTCGTCGAGCTTCATAGAATTACATTGAGTTTCGTCGCCTAGTTCATCACCATTTTCTGTTTCGTCGCTTATCAAACTCAGATCTGTTTCGTCGCAAGTTAAATATTCTGTTTCATCGATCAAGTTAAATATTCTGTTTCATCGATCAGCAATCATCAGATCTGTTTCGTCACAACATTCAAGAATTCAGTTTCGTCGCTGATCACACATCAATCTGATTCGTCGAGACCATTATCCATCCTGTTTCGTCGAAGGTCTTTCAAAACAATTTCGTCGCACCAGACATATCAATTACATTCTGTTTCGCCGTCACTTTATCTTCATTCCAGTTTCGTTGCTTAACTACCTAAAAATCAGTTTCATCAGCCATTTATTAAAACAAGTCTCAGCATCACTTGAGATTGAGATTGTGGTTGAATAAAACAAAACTTCTATGGTCCAATAGCATGGATTGTGAGTGGAAAATTTTTCAGTCTTTTTGCATGTGAAATATTAAATGAATTGTCAGTCTTTTTCAGATTGTATGTGAAATTCTAAAGTGGTCCAATGGGGTATCGGCTGAAATATTGAAGGGATGTTGACTTTTGAGGTGTGTAATGAAGAGAGAGAAAAGGTTTGGGAAAGTTGAAAGTAGTGGCTGAACAAGTTGTCGACAAAATTGATATTTGGCAGCTAGGTTTCTTTCTTTCTTTTGGGCCCACTTTGATGTGAATGATGGACTTTCATTTAGATTTATTAAGTGCACAAAATTTAGGTGGGCTGTGAATAAAAGATGACAATTCTTGGTTGGAATTGAAATTTTTTAAGTGTTAGGCTGATAAATTTATCTCACGAAGTGTTGGGCTACACATGGAATCCAGATCTTTGGATTGTTTATTTTTTTCTTGGTTTATCAACTGAAAGTGTGGGACACCTTTGACCAGTCTTTGTGGTATTACATTTGCTTTTTGAGTGGAGTCGGGTATTCGTGAAGTTTAGTTGAATCGCGCTTCCAAATATCACGGTTTCATCAAAAAAAAAAATCTCTTATTTGTTGTACAAATAAGAACACCCTAGTCTCGTCAAGCAAGAATTTCCTCACACAAAGGTTTCGTCGAACAAACAAGTTTCACCAAGACCAAAGTTTTGTCAAGAAACTTGTGCATTTTTAACAGTTGCAACACTAATTTAAGTGCCTGTTTTCAAGTGTGTGACCAGATTTTTCACTTCTATACACCAATCATGAGTTGCACAAGTCCGTGGGATTGGAGTACGGACCCACAACCAGGCCAAGATCAGACTTCCGCAGCCGCGTGGGCAAGAAATATGTTTCCTCAACCATCCATAAGTGCAAGTCAATGGGCTTTGGTGTCGAATCAAAATCAAAACATACAGAATCTTGTGGTAGCGAGAGGAGAAGGATATGCAGCTACTAGAAAGACACGTCATGATCTGTTGAAGAAGAAATTCGAATCTTTTCAGTTTTTGGAAAATGAAACCCTTAATGATATGACTACACGTTTTTATCATTTGATTAGTGAAATGTTTGCTTATGGGGTTTTGGTCACTCAACAGGATATGGTGAATAGGTTTGCTGATGCTTTACCCCCAAAGTGGAGTTCGTTTATTGAGCTGTTGAAGCATACGGGTACTCTAGATACAGTTAACATCTATGAGTTCATTCAGAAGCTGGAACACAAGAATGATGAAGAAATCCGGAAAACTAAACGAGTTCCTGCTCCTCAAAATACAGAAATGTATCTTCCTGGTTTCGATGCCTTGGCCAGATCCGCTGCTGCTCAGCAATCAAAATTGCAAACGGCATTTGTGTCCAACACAAGTTCCTTTCCGTTTCCTCAATCAACTACTACTCCGGTTTTTGATCCAAATGCCTATATTCCAAAACCATCTCAAGCTCAACCTCAACAAGGCAACCAAAATCCTTTCATATATCAAACAAGTACATCCACGTCCAACTCAAATAAAGCCGATGACTCCTGGTCTGTACAATTTGTAAGTGGAGATCAAGGAGGAACTGCGTTTCATGCTGAAATTGTCAAGAATGTCAATGATGGTGAATCTTCGGGAAATCATGACAGTTCGGGATACAGTGGCAATTCGGATGAAGAATCGAATTTGAATGAAAGAACTGATTCTGAAGCTGATAATTTGCCGAATGATGCTAACAAGAAATCTGACTTGATCAAGAAAGCTGATGCTACATCGAACGAAATGGAGAAGATTCTCACTGAAGATGGATCTTTCTCTTCTCAGACTGCCTTTATGGCTAATGTCACAGCTTCAACAAGTCAGGTAAAATCTGAAACTCCTAGCATATGTAGTGTTTGTGCTGATATGAAACTTGAATGTGCTAAATTGAAACGTGAATCTGAAACGGTTCATAGTCACAATCAGAGTTTGGTTATTGAACTGTCAAAGTGCAAGGAGGCAAATATGGCTTTAGTTCGAAACGAAAAGGAATTTAAATCTGTAATTGAAACCTTAAAGAAAAGCGTTTCCGAAGTAAACAAAGTTGTTTATCATAAACAAGTTAGTATTAACGAATACATTAACATTGTTGAGGAAACCAAAAAGCAACTAGCCATTGCCAAATGCGAGCACGATGCTATCAAGCAAAAATTGGAGAGTTATTCTAACTCCCGATTTGTGCTCGATCACATAATTGACGTTCAACAACTGAAAGGGAATGTGAAAGGCGTAGGGTATAAGGCGTGTCCACCCCCTTTGAGACACAACTATACCAAAATGCCCGATGAAGAGGATATGCCTCGGTATGAACCCAGTGTGCCTCTTGATGAGACGAAAGGAGTAGAAATTCCAATAGAGAATCATATTCTTTGTGATCCTCCTACTCCTGCCGTGCAACCTATTGCCAAGAAAGTGATAGATCCTGTCAAAGATGTCAAGAATGACAAGGAAAGTGTGTCTGTTGTTAAAAGCAATAACTTGTTGTATACTTTAGTTGGTGATAGTAAATTTATTCAGACAAGGAAGTTACTACTGGCCTAGGGTTCAAACCGGACAATTCATCGGAGGGCTCATCTGATAACAAAGAAAAGTCATCATGTGCTTCAAATCAAAGTCATCCAACCATTGAGGACTATGATTCTTCAGATGATGAATCAGATGTAAGTGACCAGGATGAATCACTTGATGAGACGAAAGGAGTAGAAATTCCAATAGAGAATCATATTCTTTGTGATCCTCCTACTCCTGCCGTGCAACCTATTGCCAAGAAAGTGATAGATCCTGTCAAAGATGTCAAGAATGACAAGGAAAGTGTGTCTGCTGTTAAAAGCAATAACTTGTTGTATACTTTAGTTGGTGATAGTAAATTTATTCAGACAAAGATTTTCCAATCAAAAAAGTCAATCAATCTTTGATTGACAAAGTGTTTGAAGATACTACAAACAAGTTTTTGGGAAAGACAATTCCAGGAGTCATTGTAACTCAATGTGACCCAATTCCAAAAGCTGAAATCAGGAAACAATTCGGAAATCAAAAATCACCGACAAAGCAACAACCGATTGCTTTTAAGGGTAAAAAACAACAACGAGCTCCAAAGCCAAAGGCTAAGGTTGAATCAAAAGGAACTCGTTATAAGAAGAAAGCAAAAGATGTTAAATTTGTAGCATCAAAGGGTATGGATAAAATTGAGATTTTTGAAAACAAATCAAACACTGATTTTGTACAACAAGTCAAGATTTTGAAACGTAATAGCGATAACAATTACACCCAACACACAAACGGGTGTGATGAAAGAGCAAGTACCTCAGGTTCTACAGGTTCGACATCCGCCAGTCGATCAAATTCTCCTAAGTTTGTTGAAAGGAGAACTTGTTTCAAATGTGGGAAGTTTGGGCACATCATTAAAGACTGCACAAACTCGCCCAAACCAAATTTTGTTGAAAGAACTCCTTCTGAACAAGGTCACTCACAACGTCGTCCTGTTTCTCCAAAACATGATAAAAGAACTATTAAGGAACAAGAAACGAAACAACGACGTCATAACATCAAAGCTGTTGAAAAGGCTTTAAAATCTGAAGTCAAAACGGTTAAAAGGAAACCTAGTTTGTCACAACCATTAAAACCATAAATTGTACATAATACACAATCTGGTAAACAGAAACAAGCTTGGAGACCTAAATCGGGTGAAAGTTCGGGGGAGGTGCTGTGTTTGAAAATCATCAGGAAATTGAAATTACATTTCTTGATTCTCAGGGGCAACCCAAGTCTATGAAGGCTTGGGTCCCCCTCTCCAACTAATCTCTGAGTAAGTGTGCAGGAAGTTCCAGGAGGAACTATCGATAGTCATAGGATTGTTGATAGTGGAGCGTCCTTGCACAAGATAGGCGACAGAAGAAATTGTTGCCTTTGATGGAGAGAAGATGAAAAGGGAAACAGAGTTGTCTATTGAAAGAAATTGATAACTTCGACAAAATGAAAAATCTTTCCAAAAGTGTGATTGTTAAAGGCTTTGATCGGGTCCCCGGGATAGATTCAAATCAAAATGTACGCACCTGCAGCACGTCTGAAGCTCAAAATCAACAAGATGAACGTGCAGTGTACATTTCTTCGCGGTGTGATTGAAGAAAATGTGTGTTTGTTGAACAAACCAACCGGGTGTGCGGATGCCTTGGCGTGGATTGAAAAACCGCACACTACTTCTGAAAGAGAAAGACAAAGACCTTCGCTGGTGCAATGTGGAAGACCAGCCGGACCCGGAGGTTTATGATCTTGTTGTTGTGAAGAGATTTCTCAGTAGCTACAAAATCGACTTTGAAATCCACACCGGGTGGATATCCAGTTTGGGAGAGCACTCATATTCCTGGCAATGCACGAAGCAGTTGCAGGATACGGTTTTGAATTTCTAATCTCTCCTATACTTGTCGATATTTAAGTTGCTTTATGAATTGTTATCATCTCGTACAGCACTCTTTGGCCTGACACGTTGATCTCGAATATCACCTCACACGTGATTGTTTCACTATGAAACTCGTCAATGTTGTCATGGTCCACACTGCTTACCGACATGCCAACTGATTTTTCCAAAATTTGATAAATCATATCTAATACAAAATTAATTTTGGTAAACGGCATTGAGGTAAAACATGAGTTAACCGACATCGGGAATTCGTTTTTGTAAATATCTTTGTGTCTTTTAAATTTATCTTAGTTTGTTGATTTTAGGGGGAGTAAATCCAAAATTTGAAAAATCCGAAAACATCGAAAAATTTAAAAACACAAAATCAATAGAAAAACAAAAATGAGTTTCCTGGCGAGCAAAAGAGAATATGATTGTACATCAGTGGTCTGTCTAAACCTCTTCAAACTTAAAATGAAAAGCGATAAGCAGCTCTATATAAGATGTATCGGTAGGCTCACAATCATTTTAAAGTGTGCAGGGTGATATAAACCTTAAATCGACTGAAGACTAGGTGGGAACCATTCATTGGCATATGGTCTTAGTACCGAAATTTCGTTTGAGAGATTGCCGAGGTTCTGAGATATTCGGTCTTTATGCTGCTTATCATCTGGGTATCATGGTTGTATCTTTTACCGAAAAAAACAGGGACGCAAGTCTAGATCTTTCATGATACTATACTTACGTGTACATACTGCATACGACCTCAATAAGTGATCAACAATCACATGTCCAACAAATAAGTGATAATATATCACATTTATCCGGGAGTCAAGTTCGTCTCTCTGATGTACGAAAGTACTGACCTGTTCACGGACTTGCTCCTGTGCCTTCATGCATCTGAAAATCAAGTTCCTCATCAATAAGTGATTCTATCACATAGGGCTTGTTTTCAAAACAAAATAAGTGAGAATCTCACATCATATACGGTCAAATAGATGATAATCGGTATACTCACCGGTAAGATGAACTCTCGTGCATACATTGATACGGGAATGTGTCGTGTGTGGATGAACACCGGTCGGTAAGTATAAATCATACCTAATCGTATCCCCTCGCCATGATTACATCTGATAAGTTGAGCTTAAGTGGACAACAATACCGATAATTGTTATAGGATGCTTATCTAAATGTTAACTAATTGAACAACAAGAGCGTTTTGGCGTAACCGTACACTGATATGATTCTCTTACCCTCGAAACTCGCAAAAAGATTGTTTGTGTATATTTATTTATTGTTTTCCATCTTTACATTTGAAAAATGAAATTCCAAAAAGATTTTAGGTGTGTTTTAATATAAACTTTATAAAATCCAAAAAGATTTTGTTTCTAGTTTATTTTTGATTGATCGATGTTGGAACTCGAGTCTATCCTACCCAAAATCCTGATCTTAATCCAGAAAACAATTGCACCTTCATAAACAGTCGAAGTTAACAAGTTTTGAAAGTTAAAGGATTAAAAGTGATCAATTTTTAAACTTTCAAACTGTTGTTGGTCGGTAGTTGATTGAAATATGGTCACACATGTGTCGTTTGTTTATGGAAACTATATTCCAAGCAGTTGTTCTCATTATGCGTTTAGATTTCTTGCATGTGCAGATGCTAAAGGCGAGGAGAACATGTTCGATGACAAGCTTCGGAATGAAGACACGATGTGAAGGCACTCAAAAGTTAAAAATGATCGAGTTGCCGCTGACTCCTCATCAACACCACAAGGATCTGAAGAATTGACAAGTCAAAAGATTCACGAGCATGACTCAATGGAGAGTTCAATCTAAGGGGGAGTTTGTTAACACACTTCCTAAATGAAATGGGGAGTTTGTTGATACACTTTCTTCTTACGACGCGTGAAGACTTTAAAGATCCTCCGATATGAAAGACACAGAAGACGAACCATCACAGAAGACGAACCATCACGAGTAGCGTCCAAGGGGGAGTTTGTTGATACACTTTGTGTGGACGCGACTCGGCTCGGTTCGACTCGGCTCGGTACTACTTGGTTTCGACACGGTTAGGTCCGGCTCAAGCCCGACGTCACGACATTCCTCCGTCGTGCGCCCCAGAGTTCGACACGCGAAGCACGGAGAGCCGCGGCCTTTCCCGCTGACACATCACCATGACATCACCTTAGTGATGTCATGATGATGTCACCTATTTTGTCTTATGTGGGAAATTGTGAATATGTGAAGACATATGACGAAACACAATTGTGTTTCGTCATTTCTTTAATGGCCTTGGCCTGTTTCGTGGCCTGTGGGCTTCTTCAGGCCCAATGTTTGGCCCAAAAGTTGTTTCGTCGAGTTATTTGTGTTTCGTCAAGTGGGTGTCTGTGTCTAGTATAAATATCCCTCTCAGTTTCTGTGTGAAACAGATGAGAGACCTGTGAGACTTAGTGAAACTCTGTAAACATTGTTTGTATATGTTTCGGGTTGTACTCATCCCTAATCAATAGATATTGAATCTTTTGGTTACGTGTTCTTCTTTCACACTTTGTTTGGTTTGCACCGTCATGGGGATTCCGCACCCGTTACCGTGTTTGTGATAAACAAGGTTAGGTTTACTTTATCGATCCACCGGAAAAACGGGACCTACAATAAGGCATTGTCTTTTTTAGTATATTATACAGAACGTAGCTGTTAGAAGGCCGTAGTTAAATATGAATACATTATCATTTGTGGCCTCAATGTTGAGTGGATCGTGTGGCATATACGCAAGATTAAGCTCTAGTGGATCCAAGAAACTTTGCCTGTTCATTATCTGCTAAATTACAGAAATGAGTAATCAGAAATGAATACTTTATAATAATAAGATGCGGCTAAACAAATCAAGATAAGCATAAAGAATTACAATGCATATTAAGATAAATATAAATTCTAACAATGTATATGGTGACATTTGAACTGTAGCATTCAAACTCCATATAAAATTAACATAAATGTATAGAGTTTCTGGTAAAATTCAATTAATATGATTAAGAACACATTTGAACTTTAGACAACATTCTACTTATATAAATGTAACCATGGAAGATCTAGAACCGCTATTCGAAGACATGCATGGTCGAACTTTGAGAACTAGAGAACTGGATCTAAATCTAGAACAACATAAAGAAACCTAAACAAACTTCAAAACCTTAACACGCACAAACGGACACAATTCACTAGCAGCCTAAAACATGTTAAAAGGAAAACAAATGTGTTACGAGCGTACATGACTCATAATCCACCCTCCACAATTCACATAAATAAGGAACAATATGACAGTGAAGAGCCTATCTAACAATACAGATCCTTTAAGTTAAGAAAATCAGATGTTCATATTGACTCGAATAAAGAGAAAGCCCTTCTCATCTCATAAGAAAACTTATGTATGAAGTATCTCAACTAAAAAGGTATCATCAGAGATGAAATTGTCAAATAAAAAGTTATATTTGAAGAATCAAAGTGGCAAATACACCCTTAAAAGGACTAAAGAAAACCTTTGTGTACTTTTAGTATGCTTAGCCATCTCAGACAGAAGCAAAAAAATGTTTTCCAATTAGGATAAAAGAATTTAACAATTTATAATTTTATATATATACAATTCATGATGATTCATTCTAACTTATCAAAATTCAGATTCATAGAATTGAGTAAAAATGGAAAAAGAAAACTGTTAATTCAGCAAAAAAAACCTTTAGAATTTTCACAAATTAAAACCTTAAATCCGAAGTTCTACTGATATGTTGTGATCAATCACCCAAATAAAACACATCCCCCCCTTTTTAGGTATCAGAATCTAGTAATCAACCACGTACTTTTCTACTGTAAGTACAGTTCGAATCCTTAAATCAACAATAATTAATGTAGATTTTAGAGATCGGAATCCTTAAGTCAACAACAACAATTAAAACATACATTCTAAATACAGATTTTAGAGATGAACGCTTAAATCAACAACAACTAAAAGAAATAAAAATTACACAGCCATAATGTCCAACTTGCAGTAAAAATGTGAACTACGATGGATATTAAGAAAACAAGTTAAACAAAAAAATTCATCATCAAACATTGAACATGAGAATTGAATCGAAATTCAACCTGATCTACAACGATTCCGCAATTATCAAAAACTGAAAGAGTTCAGAAAATAAGAATTCTTTGCACTAGAGAGATTCTGAGGAAATGAAGAGGCGCCCTCCGCTTTTTATAACTAGTAAACAACTGGAATCGATATTGCCTAGTCAGAATCAATACGTTTGTCACGGTAACGATACCACATCAACAATAGCTATGCTCTATTTTAAATATAACTCCGTATTTAATAAAATTAGATTCATTAATTACTTGGCGTTTTACTAGTTTTTTGACTTGTCTCGTTGAATTAATTCTTTTTGTGTCACATAGTTAATTGTTTTGGCGTTATTGCGTTTTTCAGGTCACTTTTTTGACGTTCATGGCGTTTGTTAATAATTAATTACCATTGATTAATATTTTAAAAGATTACAATAATACGAAATTAAAATAAACTAATAGTCTTCTGTGGATGGGATTACATCAGAGTTGTACCCATCGCCTTGTTCCTCACTTTCTTCATATTCACCATCATCAAGTTTTAGATTGGCGTAAAATGCCATCATTTTGTCTCTTCTTTGCCACAGCCAATACTTGAATATCATTGCAACCCTAGACTTTGCACCATTCGAAGGTGCTAAATCACAGAGTTGTTCAAGCAGATGTAGCCTCTCTGTCTTCAACATTTCCTCCATTGGCAATGAATATTTCACCCCGTGTTGATAAGTCACTTCAACCATTCCTGCTTCTTCATGCACCACCCAACTGCTAACTGTTGGTAGAGGAGTATCATCAATATTATCATCATCATCATCATCATCTTCTGCCTGAAATTTTCTCTCCAATCTTCTTATTACACTTCAAATTCTTTCACAATCGTTGGCCCTTGGAACCCAAGGGCCAGAATATCCCTTTGAACCCCTTCAGACATACCAAATATGGCTTTGATTGCCCTTACCTTCACCCTTCTCCTATCTGAGAACTTTAGGATGAATCGTCTCTCCGACCTTTCAAACCTCCATGCAATAACCTTAGCCATTTTTTTAAGTTTTTGGCGTTTTGGACAATATGTGGCGTTTTAGCAAATGTTTTGGCGTGTTGAGTTGTGTTCTCATGGTCTACTTTTGTAATGACTTTTTTTCCCGCGCAGTGACAGGTAATTATGGGGTTTTGAAAAAGATAAATAAATTCAATTCCCCAAGTATTTGGCTTTCAATATAATAAATATTAGTAATTATGTTTCCGTCATTTCATTTTACTGTTTGCAGTTACTGTGTTTTGTTAGAGATTCATCTGTTTATGGCTGTAACACATCCCATCTTTACGGCTATAATTATGGCATTTTGTTTTCCAATGGCGTTTAGATAAAGATGACACTTTTTGTTTTATTCTTTTTGCACATTGTTTTAACCTTTTTTTAGATTTATTATAATAGTACTTATCCAGAGTAATTTTATTATAGTTTGGTAGTTTTTGGGCGTTTTATGGCATGATTGCGTTTCACAAGCATTTGCCCGTTTGGTGTTTTATTATATTTTTCATTACAGAATTAATGTATTTGTTGTTCTTAGCTGAAATTTACATAACAAACAATAGAAAAAGAAAATTAAAAAAAAAACAAATAGAAGCAATTTATGATCTAAATCTTCAGTGTCATCAGCCTCTTTCTTCTTTTGAAACAATAAGAACTGTCACAAATAAATGGTGTTTTGGGTTTGGCGTGGTTCTTTTTCTTGTTCGTGTGTTGAAGTGGGTTTGTGGATGCTGGAGACACAGATCGACTCCGTGTGGGTGGATGCTATTTGCCCGTCATCTTCATTATCATCATCGAGGCCAAAGTAGCATTTACACTAGGATCGGTCTCTTCTCCTCATACAAACCTTCTTCAAGAACAAAGAAGACAAAATGACATATGGGTTTCATCAGACCCTTTTTTCTTGAAATTTGTCCATCTCATGCAGCAAAATCTTACTCCCTCACCTAACAAACCATTCAACGAAACTTCATGCAGAACAGTACTGAGTATCAAATAAAAGATGTTTGCCATCGTTGATTTCTCTCAACTTTTGGCATTTTACAGTGAGTGGTATTTTAGGAACCATTGTGTTTTTGTGTGTTTTTTTGGTGTGATAAACGGAAGGTGGTGAGACGTTTCTATTTATAGGATTTTTTGGCACTTAGTTTAGGCGGGATATTATTTTATAACAATAAATGTAATTAACAATTATCCAAATGTAAGGCTTGACGTTTATATATTATGGCGTTTTACGTTTTATGGCGTTTTTGTAGCCTAAGACCTTAAATAAAAACACAGAAAAAACTATGCAGTAATAAAATTGACGTTTTGTATTTACTTGGCGTTTTATATTTCAATGGCGTTTTATGTAAGAAAGGATGTTTACCTCTTCTACCTTTAATGAAACACGTCCACGTAATAAAATTTATGTTACTTACGAAAACACCACCGCGCCAATCTAGTCCATAGATTGTTTTGATCGGACGATCCATAACCGTTCTCTCCGTTCTCACATTTTTCACCATTTTCTCTAAATCCTGACTATATATATATATATATATATATATATATATATATATATATATATATATATAGAGAGAGAGAGAGAGAGAGAGAGAAACAGGATCAGGAGAGAATGCCCTAAAGTGTGAGAACGGATCCTGGTCAAACACGTGGCGCACAATATTATCAGGCCGGGGGGAATTTTTTTGTCTTTTTATCTTCTCTTTTTCCATTTTCGTGTGTCACACTACTGCCTCATTTTTGGCGTCTAAGATTTGTTTGGCGTTCAGTTAGATTCAATAACTATCTGGCGTTTTACTGGTCTTTTTTAGATTTGTCTCGTTCAATTAATCGTTTTTGTGTCACATAGATAATAGTTTGGCGTTTATGGCGTTCCCAAATTCAATAAAATTAATTAATAATTCTAACATCTTGGCGTCCATGGTGTTACCAAATTCGTTATATACCTTTAATCATTCAAACTTTACATTTTTGGTGTTTTGTAGATTTTACCAGTTGAATTAATCCCATATGTCTTATAAGGGTAATTTTTTTGGTGTTCATGACGTTCTTAATAATTCATTATGTAACGTCCAAAATTTTTCCGCTTAAATTTAAACAACGACATACTATATCTAATGAAATTTGGGCATGACCCGTTCGTAAAAAGAGCGGTCCATGTTTTAAATATTATTTAACATACGCTACTTTTCAAAAGACATAATATACTACATCAAAATGAACCTTGTTTCACTCACGAAACCATCAAGCTAAAGTACTTACAACCGACTAAGTTTTCAAAAAGGCAAACAAGATAAGACTTAAGCGTTTAACTACTAGATATAAACTAAAGAGACAAAACATATTGACATTGTCTTTTTTTACAAAAGTTGCGGAACGCATGACGGGCTTGAAGTGTGTTCGAACCGGGCGAAGCTTGATAGCTAAACTTGTGATTTACCTACATCGCCAAAACAAAATAAACTTCATTAGAACTAAAATTCTTTCTTTTTAACACAAGATTTCAATCCACGGACTTATAGTTGTTAAGACATCCACAAACTTGCAATTTACTATATACCTTAATATCATCATTCTTGCACATAATTTGTTCCAAATGGAACTTCATACCATTCATTTCATTCTTACATCCTATTCTTTTGACCTGTTCATAAAAGGAGCATTCTTTCTTTTGCATTTTAATTCGTCGTATTCGACCCATAAGGGTCCTACACATGGTAATCGTTTTGATTAGCTCAAATACAACTTCATATAGTAAAACGAAAACATAATAAAACCATGAGTTGTACAAGTAGCGTACCTCGTTCTTGATTCCCTTGTTGCTTCACTTGACTTGAACTTTCTTCCTTAACACCTATACATAACCATTGGTACTATAATTTAGGCCTTATACCCGTTTACACACACCAATTGATAAAACATCATACAATTTACACTTACTTCATAAACACATTTAATTCGCATAAATTTTATAACTACCAAGGCTAACATCTTTATTAAGGCATTTCATCAAACACTTGGTGTGCATAACATCAACGAAGCATAAGGTACAAGTGTTCAAAGCATAATTCTACTAGTTCATTCTTAGATTATCAAGATCAACCAAAATTTCTCCCAACAATCATTCCAAATCAGTTTTTAACTATTATTAATTTATCAACAACAATTCTCATACTAACCATTACAACAATGTTGCACATAATTTCATTCATGTTCTTCATTATCTTCCTAACTCAAGTGGGTCTATGCTTTAAATTATTTGATTAACTAAAATCAAACAAATTTCTTGTTCTATTGTGAATTCCTAACCCACAACTATACAATTATTCATATTACTACAAGACTGGGTTGGAACTGTTACAACCCGATATTTCCACATATTACCGGTGGGCCCGGCGGAGAGTATCGTGACGTAGTTGATATCATCATTGTCAATACACACAATAATATAGCACAACGGAAGGCTGGGTAAATAAACTATTACAAACCATACTGTTTGAGTGTTCGAGTGTATGAATAATACATACTGGAATGTAATAAGATCCACAGGTGGATCATAAATGTACAAAGAAACAAAAACAACAGACTTCGGGTATCTATGGATTTGCAAGATCCTCTTATGACACCTAATAGCTCCAGCCTATTACGAGAGGTACCTGTCATTCAGTCTTTAAGAAAATACGTCAGTTTACACTGGTAAATACAATTAACTGACTCTTTTGAAAACATTTATGAAAATTGATTTAAGTGCACGTGGCACAAATCATTTATAACTTGGGACAATTATTTAAAGATAATCTTGTATACAGGTTTACATATTTGTCATACAATTGGGGCCGGTTGGAAGCCGGTCATGATTAACCGACTCACCACTTATAGAACCCACAAAGGAGTTATCCCCAACAAGTGGGTTTATATATATATATATATATATATATATATATATATATATATATATATATATATATATATATATATATATATTATTTAGCATTTGCATCTGTCGGGTGTATGCCTACACCCCGTGCATAGGTCGTGGCCATTTTCAAATGAAATGAACCGAGGATATCCAGGATACGGACAGATTAAAATGGGTTATGCAAATTTATTAATCACAATCCAATTAAATGATTTCATACCCGACCAAGCGGTATTATTATATCGTATCCCAACCCCGTATAAGGGAAAATAAGTTAAAAGTATTTACCTGATGCTAGCAGTATAATCCTAAAGCTTTTTGAAGGCACCTTCTACCGGAAACTATTTAATCTGTATAGAAAGTTTATTAACCTATTAGGATGCTAACGGGTCTTTAATTAAGTCAAGGACTTAGACCGGCTAGCTAGAAGGAAACCTTACGGTTCTAAACGCTAGATTAAGCGGAGACCGGAATAGAATGTGGTTTAGACCCGACAAGTTTGGATACTTGTATAATATGGGTAAACTAAACACATTCTGGAAATTGAGGATTTAATGATAAGGTTAAGCCCGTTTCGGCTATTTTACGTAAACTAGTCACGTAAACCAATACGAACGCATAAACGCGTAACGGGTAACCAAATAAATTATACATAGGTCTTAATCGTTATTATGCTCAAAATATGTTAATACATCAGTAAGATGTTAACATATATGCCCAAAAAGTAATTTAAACCATATTAAGTCCCAAAAGGGCATTTTGGTAATTTTAATGTTCATAAAAGAGTTTAAATGTTAAACTGAGCTTCATGTCTGATCTAATTAATAAAAATATGTATTTTTATAAGTTATAACAGTAGGGTATTTTATATATGTGAAATTTATCTTATATAACCAAACTATGCACCGTAGGGGCATTTTGGTAATTTCACATAAGTTTTATAGGTCAAAATAGACATCTGAGTTTGAAAACTATGGCTTACTGTTTAATTATATAAATTAACTTAAAAAATTAGTAGGTAATAAGTTTTATATGCCAAAAATAGTTTTGACCCATACTAGGTGCTTAAAACGCTTAAAAGTCGGTTTTAAGGGATATTCGGGTTAAAATAGAAAATCTGAGTTTTTGATCGTTTTATAAAGTTCAAAATATTTTATTTATCATATAAAATCAGTAGCAAAAAGTTTGGCATCAAAATGTTATGTAAAACACATTTTATGTATGAAAAGGGTAAAACCGACAATTACCGAAATCAAGCTATAATCCTATGTTATGCTCAGCCTAAAAATAAATAAAAATCTTCAAAAATCCCAAAATATTATTTTACATCAGTAGGTAAAAAGTTTGGTATAAAAAATTGGGTTTAGATAGGCTTTATGCTAATTACGCCATTTAATTAATAAAAAGCTTTCTAATTACGCTAATGAGCATAACTCCAAATCTAGACCTCATACTGATGTCAAATTTTCGGGACAAGTCTAAATATCAGTAGCAAAGGTGTTTGTCCATTCACATTGCTAAAAATCTCAGTTGTGTGTCAAAAAGGCGTTTATGGCATTTTTAAGCATAACCATGATCAAGTGCATATAATTCAAACCATTAGGCATCATGCAATATAACTTCAGAGGGTTATACTACTGAGTAATGTGGTCCTAATGGAAGCTTAAAACATGGGAGAATTAAGTTTGAACGGGTCAGAACTGAAAGTCAAAGAAAAAGTCAAGCTTTTGCGACTTTCGGTTATAATCTGACCTTAGACTATTAATTGTCGGGTTAGGACTGATAAAACATATTCTAATATTAATTACCAAGTCATTAGAATGTTAAAATATAATTTAGAACTTATGTTTTATTAATTTTAATCATTTTCAAACATTCTGTCCAGTTTGACTTTTAATCATTAGAAAGTCAAATCTAAATTACGAAAAGTTTGACTTCTAGGTAATTAAGCTAATTAAAACGACTAAGCAAGTAATTAGAAGCTTACTAATGGTCCTAGTTGTCTTTTCTACCCTTGAAAGTCTTCTCCTAATGATGCAAGCTCCAGAAGCAAGTGTTTGAAAGTTGATTGCAAGAAGTGAGTTCAAGAAGTCAAGAACTAAGGCCCTTAAATACTAAATTCCATGAGCTTATGTAAGACCCAATTTGTAATACTAAATTTTTATAAGATAGGACCTTACATTCCGTGCCAAAACTTTAGAGTTTACAAAAAAAACTTTCAAGATTTGAAAGCCAACTAGTTACAACATTCACATGTTTAACCTACCAAACGATATTCAAGGTATAACTACAAGTGTTTACATAGTAATACAACAAAAGATCAAGTGCGGAAGCATTGAATTGTGTGTTCGGTTCGACTTGATTGCTTGATCATCATCCTTTTACTTGGGTACCTGAAAACTAAATATTTTAAACAAGCATTAGCATTATGATTTTAGAATTTCACGTATTCAACCAGGTCCGAAAACGTATTCAAGAAATTGAAATAAAAATCACATCAAGCTGGGCTCCACCGTAACTTACGGTGACACCGTAAGTTACGGTGGCTTCTGGACAATTTGAAACCTACCGTAAACCAGTAGGATCCCACCGTAGCAGTTTACTGGCCACCGTAAATTACGGTACCACCGTAATTTACGGTGTACCCTGTACTAAACTCCTTTGTTTCAATTGCAGTTTTGCCGATTCTTTTCATGCGTCAAAACAGCTTACTTTCACATAAATTGTTAAAACGACCGAGCTAATTTTTCCATACTCATATTTTACTTATGATAATACTCAACTATTCTCATGAGGGTATGTCTACGGATTAGCTTACAAGCTTAATTCCAAGGCTTCAAGTTTAGTCGTTTGTGCTATTTGTCATGCATTAAATTTCTAAACTTTAACTCCTATATTAAGAGCAAAGTTTCTCAATTTGCTTAATGTGTTCACTACACGGCTTACGCGTCATGTAAAATCATGCATTATGTAATAGTGTCTAGCTTCGTGCTTATTACCAAAACTTGTTTGACCCGTTTGGGTGCTGAATTTACACACCATTCAGGACATGCAAGATTTCATGCTTATCACTTGTTTTGACCCGTTCACTTGTTTAAGACGCAAAGTCACTTTCGTGACACAATGGTCTATCATGTTTACCATGCTTTATACTACGACATAAAAACAATAATTAATCTTAATGTAACAAAGTGGTATTTTCATACCTTTAGAGCACGCCCTTTCCCCGTGAATTCCCTTCGGCTTGTCCGCTTGACGATCCGGACTCTTTGCCTAGAAATTTCAGTTTACAACATGTTTAGAACTCTTTTTATGACCACAATCACATCATTACGGACCATTATCAAATCTGCGTTTTTATCCAAATTTTTACATTTAAATCCTCACTTAGGCATTTCAACAAACACCTAACGGGTCAGATTTTCCTACAATCATTACCAAGTTCGTGACTTGAAATTTAACATCTAATTTCACTTTATTTAATAAATTTTTACATACATCTTGACATCAATATTTCTGGACTACTTCACTAATTCAGATTTTGCTAGATCAAGAGTCAAAATCTCTAGTATTCACCAAGTTTCCTTCAGTTCATTTGTTCCCCACATGTAAACCCCAAACCTTACAAACATGATGCAAGGTTTTGACAAGGAATCACCTAGGGTTTAACCATAGACATCAAATTACTTCAAGATTCGTTCATGCATTACAAATCTAGGCTAAATTTCAGTTTTTCAAAGTTAACCTAGAATTCGTGATGGATCAAAATACCAAGATTTTACATACCTTTTGATCCTTACAACAAGGGGTTTGCTAATTTGTGTTTAGAACTTGATTTGGAACGGATTTGAGGCTTCAATTTGTAGATTTTAGTGTGAAACTAGGGTTTGGAGAATCCCCTGTTCGCCCCTCTTCTCCTTGATCGACCAGACACACCAATTTTGGTGTGTTTGGTTTGGTTTTGTTACAATTAGTGACTAACTTTCGATTTTTGACAAGTTTAGACCCTTAACTATGATTTTCTCTAAGTTTAAGTGTTTTAACCATAATTTGTATTATTTCAAGACTTGAATTTAACTAGGTTAAGTTCCTAGTTAGTAAATTCTTGTTTATTAACTCTTTGAATTTTTTCTAATATAAGGATTTATATTTTCGGGGTGTTACAAGTCCACCCCCCTTAAAAAGGGTTTCGTCCCCGAAACCGAATTACGTACCAAATAATGTAGGGTGGAGACGTCGCATCTCCTCTTCAGATTCCCACGTAGTGTCTGACCCTTTTCTGTGCTCCCATTTGACCTTGACTTGATTTATTACATTGTTCCTCAAACTTTTCTCTTTACGATCTAAAATCGCAATCGGTTTTACTGCATAATTGAGGCTATTATCCACCTCGATATCATCGTAGTGGATATGAGCGATTTCATCGGCCAAACATTTTCGGAGATGTGACACGTGGAATGTGTTATGAATCCCACTCAACTCTTCGGGTAATTCAAGACGATATGCTACTTTACCAACCCGTTCGGTGACTCTAAATGGCCCAATAAATCTTGGGCTTAGTTTTCCCCTTTTTCTGAATCTGATAATACCCTTCCATGGGGAAACTTTTAGCATAACCATATCGCCAACCTGAAATTCAATTGGCCTATTTCTTTTATCCGCATATGCCTTTTGCCGGACTTGAGCCGCTTTCAAGTGTGCCCGAACTATGTCGATTTTCGCATTTGTAGTTCGGATTATATCGGTAGGTGCTAGCCCCCGTGGACCCACTTCTCCCCAACATACCGGAGTCCGACATTTTCTGCTATATAATAGCTCATACGGAGCCATTTTAATACTCGTGTGATAGCTATTGTTATATGCAAATTCGACCAAGGGTAGATGGACATCCCAACTACCTCCAAAGTCAATAATGCAAGCCCGCAGCATATCTCCCAACGTTTGTATTGTTCTTTCGCTCTGCCCATCCGTTTGTGGATGGTAAGCAGTGCTAAGGAACAATTTAGTTCCCATTTGTTCTTGGAATTCACGCCAGAATTTCGAAGTAAACCGAGTATCTCTGTCTGACACAATGGATATCGGTACCCCATACCTTGCTATGATTTCATTGGTGTATACTTCCGACATTTTCTCAGACGTATAAGTCTCACGAATCGGGATGAAGTGGGCACTTTTAGTTAACCTATCCACGACTACCCATATAGCATCAAAACCACGGCTTGTTTTAGGCAGTTTGGTCAATAGGTCCATCGTAATTTGCTCCCATTTCCAAACCGGGATTTCTAACGGTTGGAGTTTACCATATGGCTTTTGGTGTTCCGCCTTAACTTGTAGGCAAGTCAAACATTTTTCCACGTATTTCACGGTGTCCCGCTTCATTCCAGGCCACCAATAGTTTTGCTTCAAGTCATTATACATCTTGGTCGCTCCTGGATGAATGGAATAACGGGATTTATGAGCTTCATCAAGTAGAAGCTTCTTAACCTCACACGTGTTAGGGACCCAGATTCTATTAAAACGAGTCTTTAGGCCGTGACTGCCTATCTCTAGGTCTTTAACTTGGCCGATAATTCTTTCCTTTTTCAAATTTTCTGCCTTTACTGCTTCTTCTTGTGCTTCTCGGATTCGTTCTAGTAAGCTCGAGGTCACAATGAGCTGCAATGATCGTACCCGTATCGGGGCATAATCTGCTTTTCGGCTCAACGCGTCAGCCACTACATTGGCCTTCCCGGGGTGGTAATGTATTTCACAGTCAAAATCCTTGACCGTTTCCAGCCACCGCCTTTGTCTCATGTTTAATTCTTTCTGATTGAAGAAATACTTTAAACTTTTATGGTCGGTAAAGATTGCAAACTTTACCCCATACAAGTAATGTCTCCATATCTTTAAGGCAAAAACTACCGCCGCCAATTCCAAGTCATGGACCGGGTATTTCTTTTCATGGATCTTCAATTGCCTCGAGGCGTAGGCGATGACCTTGTCTCGTTGCATTAATACACACCCGAGTCCCGAATGCGACGCATCTGTGTAAACTACCATGTCGTCGACTCCTTCCGGTATTGTTAATACTGGAGCGTGAGTTAATTTTTCCTTGAGTGTTTGGAAAGCCTCGTTCTGTTCGATGCCCCACACGAACTTTTCCTCCTTCCGAGTCAATTTGGTCAATGGTAGGGCAATTTTGGAGAAATCATGTATGAATCTCCGATAGTATCCCGCAAGCCCTAAAAAGCTTCGGATTTCTGAGGGGTTTCTTGGAGGGCTCCATTTTGACACAGCTTCTATCTTTGACGGATCTACTAGTACTCCATTAGCACTAATGATATGCCCGAGAAACTGCACCTCTCGTAAGCAGAAAGCGCATTTTGAGAATTTTGCATACAACTTTTCTCGTCTGAGTGTGTCTAATACTTCCCGCAAATGACACACGTGCTCAGCTTCATTCTTCGAGTATACCAAAATGTCATCGATAAATACAATTACCGACTTATCTAGCATAGGTTTGCAAACCCGGTTCATGAGGTCCATGAAAGCCGCGGGTGCGTTGGTCAACCCGAAGGGCATTACAAGAAACTCATAATGCCCGTACCGTGTACGAAAGGCCGTCTTCGGTACGTCTTCCTCCTTGACTTTCAATTGGTGATAACCAGATCGGAGATCAATCTTGGAGAACCAACTTGCTCCTTGTAGTTGGTCAAACAAATCATCAATTCTCAGGAGTGGGTATCGATTTTTCACCGTGAGTTTGTTCAACTCTCGGTAATCAATACACATGCGCATACTGTCGTCCTTCTTTTTCACAAATAAAACTGGTGCGCCCCACGGGGACACACTCGGTCGGATAAACCCCTTGTCGAGCAATTCTTGTATTTGAGACATTAATTCTTGTAGTTCCGATGGCGCAAGTCGATAAGGCGCCCTGGCCACGGGTTTGGCGCCCGGAATCAACTCGATTCCGAACTCTACCTCCCGTTCTGGTGGTATCCCCGGTAGTTCTTCCGGAAACACTTCTTCATAATCACTTAGTACCGGTACATCTCCAATTTTGAGGGGTTCTTTTTCCGATTCACTTGCGTATACTATATAAGCCTTGCATCCATGTTTCAATAGTTTATGAGCTTCAAGCATTGAGCATAGCATCGGGCTACCTCCTTTCTCACCGTATATGGTAACTTGCTTTCCGCTAGGAGACGTCAGCTTTATTTCCTTTCGGAAACAAACCACCTTCGCGTGCTATCGGGATAACCAATCCATCCCCACGATCACTTGGAATTCTCCCATCGACATCGGAATCAAATCTATTGTGTATTCTTCGTCATCAATGTTCATTTTGCAGTTTTCACATACATCACAAACAAAAAAGCTTTTGTTATTACCTATCTCTACTTCTAAGGGCATAGGTAATTTTGTTAGAACAAATGAAGGATGTCGAATAAATCCATATGAAATAAAGGATTTATTCGCACCCGTATCAAATAACACACGTGTGGGAATCGAATTTATAGTAAATATACCTGAGACCACATCAGGTTCAACTTTTGCTTCAGTGGCAGTCAATTGGAAAGATCTGGCTTTTGCTTTCGGGGCTTCGCCTTTCGAGTCTTGCCCATCTTTCTTTCCAACCAATTCCGGGCATTCCGATCTTTTGTGACCCATTCGATAACAGTTGTAACAAACAGTCACTTTCTCCGGACATGATATAGCCATGTGTCCCGTTTTTCGACATATGGGACAAGGCTTATCTTTGAAACGACATTCGCCTTTATGACTTTTCCCACAAATTTTGCAACTTGGTGTACCACCCTTTGTATCTGATTTCTTCGCTGTTTCATTCGTTCTTGCTTTCTTGGTAGGGCTTGGATTCACGTCTTGTGCCCTTCGTTCACCCCGTTCTATACTCTTTTTCAGTTCGATCTCCCTTTCCCGAGCGGCATTGACAATCTCGGTAAGGGTCTCGTACTTTGAAGGGGTTATGAACTCCCTATACTCTGCACTTAGCATGTTATGGTAGTAATAAACCTTTTGCTCTTCATTCGTTATCAGATCATCGCAGAACTTCATCTTGTCCATAAACATCCCCGTGATCTTGTCTATGGATTCACCTTTGTGTCTGAGTTGCATGAACTCTTCCTTGATCTTGTTTATGACCGCTTTGGGACTATGGTGTTTAAGAAACGGCGTCTTAAACTCCTCCCATGTCATGGTCTTAGCCGCTTCACTTCCAATCTCCTTCTTTTTATTATCCCACCAGTCTTTTGCTTGACCTCTTAATTGACCCGTACCATAAGCTACGTAGTCATTTTCATCGCAATGAGTTCTCTCGAATACTCCTTCGATATCGCCTATCCATCGTTGACACACAATTGGATCAACCTCCCCATTATATATGGGTGGTTTACAAGCCATGAATTCCTTGTATGAACAAGGCTTTCGTCCTCCAGATTTTTTCCTTTGCTAGATTCGAATTATCCTCTAGCTTCCTGATTCTCTCTTCTACTACTGATAAAACCGTGTTTTGAATTTTATCAATGAAGTTCGACAAACTGTTTTCGATCGCCTTTCCAACCTCTTCGGCAATCACTATCCTCATTTGTTCGGTGACTCTTGGCACCGCATCACCATCACCTCCGTTCGCCATCTTTAATACTGAAATGTTTACATATATTATTAACATTCCATTTGTAACACATGCTTTACTTGTTTTGATTCAATCAAGTTCATAACTTGATTCAATCGTTCTTGTTTCATGCTTTTCTTGTGTTGAGTGTGTTTACACACTCTTTTCATGAATATTTGTTCGTGATTTATTTCTATTTTCTCAAAATTTACTCAAATAATTAACTCTTACGGGATGTTTGATCAAGCTTGAACCGAACACTTATTGACAACCTTGAGCTCTGATTACCAACTTGTAAGACCCAGTTTATAATACTAAATTTTTATAAGATAGGACCTTACATTCCGTGCCAAAACTTTAGAGTTTACAAAAAAAAAACTTTCAAGATTTGAAAGCCAACTAGTTACAACATTCACATGTTTAACCTACCAAACGATATTCAAGGTATAACTACAAGTGTTTACATAGTAATACAACAAAAGATCAAGTGCGGAAGCATTGAATTGTGTGTTCGGTTCGACTTGATTGCTTGATCATCATCCTTTTACTTGGGTACCTGAAAACTAAATATTTTAAACAAGCATTAGCATTATGATTTTAGAATTTCACGTATTCAACCAGGTCCGAAAACGTATTCAAGAAATTGAAATAAAAATCACATCAAGCTGGGCTCCACCGTAACTTACGGTGACACCGTAAGTTACGGTGGCTTCTGGACAATTTGAAACCTACCGTAAACTAGTAGGATCCCACCGTAGCAGTTTACTGGCCACCGTAAATTACGGTACCACCGTAATTTACGGTGTACTCTGTACTAAACTCCTTTGTTTCAATTGCAGTTTTGCCGATTCTTTTCATGCGTCAAAACAGCTTACTTTCACATAAATTGTTAAGCGACCGAGCTAATTTTTCCATACTCATATTTTACTTATGATAATACTCAACTATTCTCATGAGGGTATGTCTACGGATTAGCTTACAAGCTTAATTCCAAGGCTTCAAGTTTAGTTGTTTGTGCTATTTGTCATGCATTAAATTTCTAAACTTTAACTCCTATATTAAGAGCAAAGTTTCTCAATTTGCTTAATGTGTTCACTACACGGCTTACGCGTCATGTAAAATCATGCATTATGTAATAGTGTCTAGCTTCGTGCTTATTACCAAAAATTGTTTGACCCGTTTGGGTGCTGAATTTACACACCATTCAGGACATGCAAGATTTCATGCTTATCGCTTGTTTTGACCCGTTCACTTGTTTAAGACGCAAAGTCACTTTCGTGACACAATGGTCTATCCTGTTTACCATGCTTTATACTACGCGACATAAAAACAATAATTAATCTTAATGTAACGAAGCGGTATTTTCGTACCTTTAGAGCACGCCCTTTCCCCGTGAATTCCCTTCGGCTTGTCCGCTTGACGATCCGGACTCTTTGCCTAGAAATTTCAGTTTACAACATGTTTAGAACTCTTTTTATGACCACAATCACATCATTACGGACCATTATCAAATCTGCGTTTTTATCCAAATTTTTACATTTAAATCCTCACTTAGGCATTTCAACAAACACCTAACGGGTCAGATTTTCCTACAATCATTACCAAGTTCGTGACTTGAAATTTAACATCTAATTTCACTTTATTTAATAAATTTTTACATACATCTTGACATCAATATTTCTGAACTACTTCACTAATTCAGATTTTGCTAGATCAAGAGTCAAAATCTCTAGTATTCACCAAGTTTCCTTCAGTTCATTTGTTCCCCACATTTAAAGCCCAAACCTTACAAACATGATGCAAGGTTTTGACAAGGAATCACCTAGGGTTTAACCATAGACATCAAATTACTTCAAGATTCGTTCATGCATTACATATCTAGGCTAAATTTCAGTTTTTCAAAGTTAACCTAGAATTCGTGATGGATCAAAATACCAAGATTTTACATACCTTTTGATCCTTACAACAAGGGGTTTGCTAATTTATGTTTAGAACTTGATTTGGAACGGATTTGAGGCTTCAATTTGTAGATTTTAGTGTGAAACTAGGGTTTGGAGAATCCCCTGTTCGCCCTTCTTCTCCTTGATCGACCAGACACACCAATTTTGGTGTGTTTGGTTTGGTTTTGTTACTATTAGTGACTAACTTTCGATTTTTGACAAGTTTAGACCCTTAACTATGATTTTCTCTAAGTTTAAGTGTTTTAACCATAATATGTATTATTTCAAGACTTGAATTTAACTAGGTTAAGTTCCTAGTTAGTAAATTCTTGTTTATTAACTCTTTGAATTTTTTCTAATATAAGGATTTATATTTTCGGGGTGTTACAGCTTAGATCATTCACACCTGTTATGGGACATCCTAGGATCACCCCAGGTGGCCTATTTGATGAAATAAACCGACATATAGCCCATTGAGTCGATACAATCGAAGTCATGGCGGTTTGGAGAAGCTGACCTGCACCTGGCATTCATTTTCTGCATTGGGCATTCTCAGGCGGTCCGCGTAAGCCATAGAGGGGGCTTACGCGGACCGCGTAGGCCTGCAAAACAAGTTTCAAAGCTGGCAGATTCAGTCCCTGATTGTTTTAAACCCTTTTTAACCTTATTGTTGGCATGTAAGGCCCTTGTAGTTAGTTTGTTGAGGCTCAAGGGAGAATAAACAAACTTCGTTAGGCTCGGGTTCGTTAAATATCATTATGAATGCAAGTTTCATCAAGTTGACACTTATAGCCCAAAGTCTTGAAAACATGCTTAACGATCTCGAAACCACGTGAAATTTTTATCACTTATTCTTGGGAGTATATTTGAATATTTCGAAGCCTAGGTTTCGTTAAAAGGTCAATCAGAGGTCAGAATTATCATGTTGACACGTTTAACCCTTGTAGTTTTATAATCTTCCGATTATTTTCACAAACGGCTTCTTATATCCAATTAATCACCCGTTTAAGAATATGCTCTTCATGTATGGTCATTCAGAGGCACAAGTTTGGCATGTTGACACTTTTAGTCCCTTCGCTTACATATATTCACTGTTTGTCAACTTTAGTCCCTCAAACTCAATCTTTCACATATTTAGAGTTTAGGACACGTGTCTATACATAATTTGACACGTTTTTATGTGGTGTTACATCCTCACCCCCTTAAAAGAAATCTCGACCCCGAGATTTACTGGAATAAGTGAGGGTACTTCTGTCTCATAGTGGACTCGACTTCCCACGTATATTCGGGACCTCTGCGAGTATCCCATTTGACCTTTACTATAGGCACATGCTTTCTTCGGAGCTTTTTAACCTGTCGATCCACGATCGATATAGGTTTTTCAACGAATCTCAAGCTTTCATCAATTTGTACGTGTTTATGCGACATAGCTAGCGATTCATCAGCTAGGCATTTCTTGAGATTACAAATGTGGAACACATTATGAATTCCACTCAGCTCCTCTGGCAGGTTTAGCTTATAAGCTACACTGCCGACACATTCAATAATCTCGAATGGTCCAATATATCTAGAGCTCAACTTGCCCTTTTTACCAAAACACATCATACCTTTCCAGGGTGACACTTTCAATAGAACTTTATCGCCTACCTCGAACTTTAGAGGTTTTCGCCGCTTATCAGCATAACTCTTCTGCCTATCCCTGGCAACTTTCAGGCGATCACGAATCTGGACAATCTTGTCCGTTGTTTCAAGGACTATATCAGGTCCTCATAACTGAGCTTCTCCTACTTCTGCCCAACAGACAGGCGTTCTGCATTTCCTACCATATAATGCCTCAAAAGGCGCAGCCTGAATGCTTGTATGGTAGCTATTGTTATAAGAGAACTCGATCAATGGCAGGTGGTCATCGCAACTACCACCTAAATCAATAACACATGCACGAAGCATGTCTTCCAAATTTGAATTGTATGCTCACTCTGTCCATCAGTCTGAGGATGGTAAGCAGTGCTAAAATTCAAACGTGTACCCAAAGATTGTTGGAAACTTTTCAAAAAGTGTGAGGTGTATCTAGTATCTCTATCAGAGATAATAGACACCGGTACGCCATGAAGAGCTACAATCTTATCTACATACAACTAGGCTAATTTGTCAGAGCTATGAGTCTCCTTGATGAGCAAGAAATGTGCTGACTTTGTCAGTCTATCAACTATAACCCATATGGTATCATTTCCATGCCTTGTTTAGGTAACTTGGTTATAAAATCCATAGTTACCATTTCCCACTTCCATGTGGGAAGTTCTGGTTGTTGAAGCAAACCTGATGGCTTTTGGTGTTCAGCTCTGCTCACAAGTCAGGCACTTAGCTACATGCGTGGCAATAGATTTCTTCAAACCTATGCACCAATAATTAGCCTTCAAATCTTGATACATTTTGTCACCTCCAGGGTGAACTGAGTACTTAGAGTTGTGGGCTTCCTGGAGGATTACATCTCGAAATCCCCCTTGAATAGGAACCCAAATTCTTCCATTCATTCTGAGGATTCCATCCTTCCCAGGTGTTAACTGCTCAGCGGTTACACCTAACTTTTCATTTGGAAGGTTAACTTCCAAAATAGCATCTTTCTGTGCAGCTAATAGTCTTTCATTCAGACTATTCTTCAACTCAATGCTCTTGGCATTGATCCTAATTGGTTTAACTCTTTCCTTTCGGCTTAGAGCATAAGCGACCACGTTCGCTTTACCTGGATGGTAGCGAATTTCGCAATTATAGTCATTCAGGGTTTCCATCCAACGACGTTGTCTCATATTGAGCTCTTTCTGATTGAACAAGTGTTGGAGACTTTTGTGATCCGAGTAGATCACACATTTAGTTCCATACAAATAATGTCTCCACAACTTTAGTGCGAATACAACGGCACCCAATTCTAAATCATGGGTGGTGTAATTCTTTTCATGCACTTTTAGTTGTCGTGATGCATACGCGATCACCTTGCCTCGATGCATAAGTACACACCCCATACCGGTGTGTGAAGCATCACAGTATACAACAAACTCTTCTACTCCTTCTGGTAAAGATAATACCGGAGCATTGCTCAATCTTTGCTTTAGAATCTCAAAGGATTCCTGTTGCTTTGGACCCCAGTCAAATTTCACATTCTTACGGGTCAAGGAAGTTAATGGTGCAGCTATTCTTGAGAAGTTCTCAATGAATCTTCTATAATATCTAGCTAAACCCAGAAAGCTGCAAATTTCCGTAGGCGTCTTTGGTGCTTCCCAATTCATAATGGCTTCTATTTTGGCGGGATCTACTTGGATGCCTTGCTCGCTAACAACATGTCCAAGGAACTGGACTTCGCGAAGCCAAAACTCGCACTTGGAGAATTTAGCATACAATTTCTCCTGCCGAAGCAATCCTAAGATACACCGAAGGTGCTTTTCGTGCTCAACTTGACTACAAGAGTACATAAGTATGTCTTCTATAAAGACAATGACAAACTTATCTAGGTATGGTTTGCAGACTCTATTCAAGAGGTCCATGAATGCTACAGGCGCATTAGTGAGCCCAAAAGGCATCACTAAGAATTCAAAATGTACATACCTTGTTCTAAATGCCGTCTTCGGTACATCTTCAGTTCGGACCTTGAGTTGATGATACCCAGATCTTAAATCAATCTTCGAGAAATAGCTCGCCCCTTGGAGTTGATCGAATAAATCATCGATCCTGGGCAAAGGATAAGGATTCTTGATCGTTACCTTATTCAATTCACAGTAATCAATGCATAAGCGCATTGATCCGTCCTTCTTTTTCACGAACAATATTGGAGCTCCCCAGGGCGAAGAGCTGGGCTGAATAAAACCTTTCTCTAGTAAGTCGTCTAATTGAGTTCTGAGCTCTTTCATTTCTGTAGGCGCTAGGCGATAAGGAGCTCTTGCATTAGGTGCGGATCTTGGTAGAATGTCTATCCTGAATTCCACTTGCCTCTCAGGAGGTAATCCAGGTAACTCGTCAGGAAAGACATCATGATACTCTGAGATAATTGGAATGTCTTCAATCTTAGGCTTTGGATCATTTGACACATCCACTTTTCAAACACTGTGATACCTTGAGAATAGACACATTGCTGGGCAACCCATATTGTGTATCTCCCTGAATAGTGACTGACTCACCAGAAAGGGTTTTGATAATGACTAGCTTTTTATCACAGGCAATTTGGGCTTGGTTATGCGACAACTAATCCATGCCTAAAACTATATCAAACCCAGCCAATTTTATTGGCCAGAGGGATAGCGGGATAGAATGATTCTTAATGGATATAGAACATCCATCAAGAAGAGTGGAAGTTGTTTCTAAGGTACTATCAGCAAGCTCTACCTCATATTTTATGTCTTGAGTCTTAATATGCAAATTCAATAACAGAACTTATGATCTACAAAAGACTTATCAGCACCGGAATCAAATAAGACTCTAGCATAATTATTATTGATGAGGAAGGTACCTGTTATGACGTTCTCGTCGTTCACCGCTTCCCTCACGTTCATCTGGAAAACTCTTTCATTGTTTTTCTTCGCCTCCTCGGGCTTCTTTGCATTCTTGGGGCAATTGGTTTTGGTGTGCCCTTTTTCATTGCAACCATAGCAAGTTGCATCTTTGATATTTCGACACTCAACCGACTTGTGCCCTTTCTTTTTACAAATCCCACATGGTTTGGCCTATGGGTCTTTGTTGCACTTGCCAAAGTGCCTTTTGTGACATGTCTTGCACCTGGGCCTATCATTCGACTGCCCCTTTTTAGAACCAGAGTTCCCTTTGCCCTTTTTGTTCGACTGAGGAGACTTGTCATCCTCTCTTTTCCTCTTCCCTTTATGGGTAACCTTCTTCGCCCTACTCCTCACAACATCCAAAGTGAGGGACAAAGATAGATCCACAGCAGATCTATAAGTGGCTGGCTTAAAGGCCTTAACATTCCCCTTTACTTCAGGGGCCAAGCCACTGATGAAACGCGCAATGCGTTTGGGTTCAGGAGTGACTAAATATGGCACAAGCCTTGACATTGAATTGAAGCTAGTCACATAGGATCTACAATCCAGATCCTTCATTACCAAGGTGAGGAAATCAGTCTCTATCCTCTCTACCTCATGTTGAGGACAGTAAGTGTCCTTCACCAAGTCAACAAACTTCTCCCAAGAGAGATTGTATAAGTGAACCTTCCCAGTGGACTGCACTAGAGCTTTCCACCATGTGAGGGCATCGCCCTTAAAGGATTGTGATACAAACATAACTACATCCTCCTTAGCACATCCACTGATGTCTATCACAGTCTCCATCTCGTCCAACCATTTCATACAATCAATCGCTCCCTTTTCTCCTGTAAAATCCCTCGGCTTACAGGAGACAAAGTACTTATAGGTACAACCCTTGGTGTACCTAGGAGTCGGCTCGAGGACTATCTGCCTCTTGGGTTCACTACCCTGATTAGATGAGTGCTGAGACTCACTTTTCTTTTGAGTATGTGGTTGAGAATGGGATCTTGAATGAGTTTGAGACCGAACAACACTCGGCTCTTTAAACTTAGCATCTACCGCTTGAGCAACTGATGCGGTGATCATTGCTTGTAGTTCGGCACCAGTGACATTCTGGTGTTGCTCCCATCTTCAGGATGACTGTTTGCTTCATCCGAGCCAGCCATTTTTGAGTACTATATCAAACATAAATGATATATTTAAATTACACAATAGATCATCGCATTGATGACTAGATGGTCATGGTATTATTAAACCATTTAGACCATTTTAAGTAATAATTAAATAATCAATAGAATATAATATTCTTTATATTTATTATACAGGGGAATTATAATTCACGACTGTCAATATCGTAAAAGACATTTTGTTTAACATTAGACTCGTCTCGAAGGACATTTAAATAGCTCAGAAAGCTTGTCACAGGGATGATTTTAAAGTATAACCAACGATCTCTTGGATCAATGATCTTTTAAGGGTCGAACAAAGTTCATCTCCTTTTTTACAAGAAGTTTAAAAACTATCATTGTCATTATCACACCTTTGCTTATAAGCACACATCTCAAATGGATGTTTTGGTATACATCATATTGATGTTAATAAGCCATGATTCACATTGATCAAATAGGCTAAGCATAAGTGACTTGGAAATCCAAGTACATTTGGAAGCTTGTGTGGTTTCTCGTACCGCACAACTAGGAATGTTAACATGTTTTCAGATGTTAACAGAGATTTTACTGTCTTAAAAAGGTTGTACCATCATAGCCAATTAATATTTTGGCTAGGTTATACCTCTAAGAATTTTTTTTTTTGGCAGATCAATTATAAATTGAAAGGATATAACATGAGGTAATAAAATACATATTTAAAACCAAAGATAAGCTTCATTAAACCAAAAGACTAGTACAGAAATGCCCTAAACGGGACTAGAAACATCACAATGCCCACGCGGGGCTACATAAATAGGAAATAAGTCCACGCAGGGACTTGGTACTGAAAATAAAATAATGTCCTCGCAGGGACTTGATTAAAAGACAATACAAGAAATTATACAATTTCCTACTTCTTCTTGCCTTTAATAAGGCTTGCAAGGCCCTTCATAAAGCTACCATGCTTCTTCTTGATTTCTCTAGCCTCGTGTTCAACCTTGTCTAATCTTTCCTGGATTTCTTGAGTCTGCTGCTGCTGGAAAGGAGGAGGCTGCTGATATGGGGGGTATTGATACCCCTGCACCAGATATCCAGTTGGATGAACTGGAGGATATGAAGAAGGGTAAAGATGATGGTATTGTGCAGCTGTAACGTACGAGTCGTGAGTTCCATAATCCGATGGATATCCCGATGGGTTTTCAAAAGGATTGTACCCAGAAGAACCTGGGTAATTTGGGATTGGGTTGTCGAAACCCATAGGCGGCTGTGGTGGTGCATAAGAAGCTGGCGGAGGATCGATCTCCGGCGCCGCGTTCGAGGGCCCACCCATTTGGGGGTCCCCTAGAATAGGAGGGTAAGAACTTAAACCTTGAGGAGAACTAATACGAGGTCCTCCTCGAACGAATATACGTGCGTTCCTCCTTCGCCTCGGAGGCTCGGGAGGTGGCTGCGGTGGCTACTGAGGCGGCTCCTCAACAGGAAGTGGTGGAGGTGAAACTGCTTGAACCTAGGGTTCAACCAAAGGTGGTTGGGCTGGAGAGTTATGGTACGAAGGAGTAAAGTACCAATCATAAATGGGCATCCTCTCTTGATATGAATCGGGCCCACGGTATGGTGATCCCTGAAATAGGGAACCGCTTGATATGCTTATTGGGTGGCCCGGTGTTCCGGTCTGCATCTCCGGGTCTGGGTCGTCGTCCATCTCCATTTCCTGAGAAAAGTGATCCTTAGGGCCCAAATGGTTGTAGCCCAAAAAGTCGTTAACATAATCATTCAGATTGAACTATGCCGGGGAGTAGGTAGAATCCGAATGGTGAAAGGAGTGTGAATGCACCGAGTGGTAAGATTGGTGATATTCATGAGAGTGATGGGAGTGTTGAGAATGGTGTGAATGCTGGAGCTCGTCTGGGACAGGCCGCCCGAATGATGGATGGAATGAAGGAGATGAGCTCAACGAGACAGAATGTCTCGCTGGTTCAAAGGAATGACCCCACAGATCGTGTGAGTCAGAACTAGAAAGGGACGCAGACAGAGTGCGTTGGTGTGATGGTCTTGTTGCTAATGGCCCCCTCGCATGGGACCCTTTCCTCTACCCCTAACTCTTGGAGGCATTGTAATTGAGCTTCCTGTCAAAACAAGAAAACAAAAAAAAATAAAATATAAACAGCAAAGGAAAGTAAAGAATAAATCCTAGGTCATGGCCTAGACTCGAAAGTCTAAGGAATGTGCTTATTGTGTCATTAAGATTAAACACAAAAGGTTAGTGTTTAATTCACTCAATGTTGGCTCTGATACCAACCTGTCACAGCCCGATATTTCCACATATTATCGGTGGGCCCGACGGGGAGTATCGTGACGTAGTTGATATCATCATTGTCAATACACACAATAATATAGCACAGCGGAAGGCTGGGTAAATAAACTATTACAAACCGTACTGTCTGAGTGTTCGAGTGTATGAATAATACAGACTGGAATGTGATAAGATCAACCGGCGGATCATAAATGTACAAAGAAACAAAAACAACAGACTTCAGGTATCTATGGATTTGCAAGATCCTCTTATGACACCTAATAGCTCTAGCCTATTACAAGAGGTACTTGTCAACCAGTCTTTAAGAAAATACGTCAGTTTACACTGGTAAATACAATTAACTGACTCTTTTGAAAACATTTATGAAAATTGATTTAAGTCACATGGCACAAATCATTTATAATTGGGACAATTATTTAAAGATAATCTTGTATACAGGTTTACATATTTGTCATACAATTGGGGTCGGTTGGAAGCCGGTCATGATTAACCGACTCACCACTTATAGAACCCACAAAGGAGTTATCCCCAACATGTGGGTTTATATATATATATATTATTTAGCATTTGCATCTGACGGGTGTATGCCTACACCCCGTGCATAGGTCGTGGCCATTTTCAAATGAAATGAGCCGAGGATATCCAGGACACGGTCAGATTAACCCCCAATGTTTATGTTATCAAACAAGACAGATTAAAACGGGTTATGCAAATTTATTAATCACAATCCGATTAAATGATTTGATACCGGACCAAGCGGTATTACCTGATGCTAGCAGTATAATCCTAAAGCTTTTTGAAGGCACCTTCTACCGGAAACTATTTAATCTGTATAGAAGGTTTATTAACCTCTTAGGATGCTAACTGGTCTTTAATTAAGTCAAGGACTTAGACCGGCTAGCAAGAAGGAAACCTTACGGTTCTAAACGCTAGATTAAGCGGAGACCGAAATAGAATGTGGTTTAGAACCGACAAGCTTGGATACTTGTATAATATGGGTAAACTAAACACATTCTGGAAATTGAGGATTTAATGACAAGGTTAAGCCCCTTTCGGCTATTTTACGTAAACTAGTCACGTAAACCGATCTGAATGCATAAACGCGTAACGGGTAACCAAATAAATTATATACAGGTCTTAATCGTTATTATGATCAAAATATGTTAATATATCAGTAAGATGTTAACATATATGCCCAAAAAGTAATTTAAACCATATTAATCCCATAAGGGCATTTTGGTAATTTTAATGCTCATAAGAGACTTTAAATGCTAAACTGAGCGTCAGGTCTGATCTAATCAATAAAAATATGTATTTTTATAAGTTATAACAGTAGGGTATTTTATATATGTGAAATTTATCTTATATAACCAAACTATGCACCGTAGGGGCATTTTGGTAATTTCACATAAGCTTTATAGGTCAAAATAGACTTCTGAGTTTGAAAAATTTGGCTTACTGTTTAATTATATAAATTAACTTAAAACATCAGTAGGTAATAAGTTTTATATGCCAAAAATTGCTTTGACCCATGCTAGGTGCTTAAAACGCTTAAAAGTCAGTTTTAAGGGATATTCGGGTTAAAATAGGAAATCTGAGTTTTTGATTAGTTTATAAAGTTCAAAATATTTTATTTATCATATAAAATCAGTAGCAAAAAGTTTGGCATCAAAATGTTATGTAAAAGTCATTTTATGTATGAAAAGGGTAAAACCGACAATTACCGAAATTGGGTTTAGATAGGCTTTATGCTAATTATGCCATTTAATTAATAAAAAGCTTTCTAATTACGCTAATGAGCATAACTTCTAATCTAGACCTCAAACTGATGTCAAATTTTCGAGACAAGTCTAAATATCAGTAGCAAAGGTGTTTGTCCATTCACACTGCTAAAAATCTCAGTTGTGTGTCAAAAGGGCGTTTATGGCATTTTTAAGCATAATCACGATCAAGTGCATATAATTCAAACCATTAGGCAACATGCAATATAACTTCAGAGAGTTATACTACTGAGTAATGTGGTCCTAATGGACGCTTAAAACATGGGAGAATTAAGCTTGAACGGGTCAGAACTGAAAGTCAAAGCAAAAGTCAAGCTTTTGCGACTTTCGGTTATAAACTGACCTTAGACTATTAATTGCCGAGTTAGGACTGATAAAACATGTTCTAATATTAATTAACAAGTCATTAGAATGTTAAAATATAATTTAGAACTTCTGTTTTATTAATTTTAATCATTTTCAAACATTCTATCTAGTTTGACTTTTTGTCAAACTACTTTGACCCGACAATTGACTAGTCAAATGAGATAACTAGGAGGTGCCCTTTTAAGGGTTAATCACCTACCTTAGTATGGTTCCATAACCACTTTCAATTTGATCAGTGGCTGGTCCATATGTGATTAAAACAAAAGTTAAATCTAAATTACGATAAGTTTGACTTCGAGGTAATTAAGCTAATTAAAACGACTAAGCAAGTAATTAGAAGCTTACTAATGGTCCTAGCTGTCTTTTCTACCCTTGAAAGTCTTCTCCTAATGATGCAAGCTCTAGAAGCAGGTGTTTGAAAGTTGATTGCAAGAAGTGAGTTCAAGAACTCAAGAACTAAGGCCCTTAAATACTAAATTCCATGAGCTTAGATCATTCACACTTGTTATGGGACATCCTAGGACATCCTAGGATCATCCAGGTGTCCTTGTTGATGAAATAAACCGACATATAGCCCATTGAGTCGATACAATCCAAGTTATGGCGGTTTGGAGAAGCTGACCTGCACCTGGCATTCATTTTCTGCGCTGGGCATTCTCAGGCGGGTCGTGTAAGCCATAGATGGGGCTTATGCGGGCCACGTAGGCCTGTTTTACTAGCAAAACAAGTTTCAAAGCTGGTAGATTCAGTCCCTGATTATTTTGAACCCTTTTTAACCTTATTATTGGCATGTAAGGCCCTTATAGTTAGTTTGTTGAGGCTCAAGGGAGAATAAACAAACTTTGTTAGGCTCGGGTTCGTTAAATATCATTATGAATGCAAGTTTCATCAAGTTGACACTTATAGCCCAAAGTCTTGAAAACATGCTTAATGATCTCGAAACCACGTGAAATTTTTATCACTTATTCTTGGGAGTATATTTGAATATTTCAAAGCCTCAGTTTCGTTAAAAGGTCACTCAGAGGTCAGAATTAACATGTTGACACGTTTAACCCTTGTAGTTTTATAATCTTCCGATTATTTTCACAAACGGCTTCTTATATCCAATTAATCACCCATTTAAGAATATGTTCTTCACGTATGGTCATTAAGAGGCACAAGTTTGGCATGTTGACACTTTTAGTCCCTTTGCTTACATATTTTCACTGTTTGTCAACTTTAGCCCCTCAAACTCAATCTTTCACATATTTAGAGTTTAGGACACGTGTCTATACATAATTTGATACGTTTTTACGTGGTGTTACAGAAACCCACTTTCTACAAATCATCAAAACAGAAATTTCAACATACCAATCGTTGAACAAGCTTAGATTATTCCAGTTTTAGGCTCATGCATCTGTTTGGGTTCTTAATCTCCTTATGATTTTGAGAATTTTATAAAGTTAGGGTTTCTCCTTGCCCCTTCTTGCTCTGGTCGATCCACAGAACACACAAAGGTATGTGTCTTGTGTTTTTGTTTTATTTAATAACTTTCATTCTTTTAAAAGTTTAACCCCTCTAGTTATTATTGTTGTTTATTTGTCACATATATTTCCTTCTTATTGAGTCACTAACATGTGCATTTAACTAGGTTAACATAACATAACTAGACATTTAGGTAACATAATAAATTGCATATTTTTTGGGTGTTACAAATTATAATTCATTAATAATTTAAAAGATTACAATAACGAAATCAATACAAACTAATAGTCCTCTCTGTTTGGGATTACATCAGAGATGTATCCATCGCTTTCTCTAGATTCATCATCATCATGTTGGCATTGGCGTATAACACCATTATCTCGTCTCGTCTTTGTTGCAGCCTATACTTAAATATCATAACAACCCTGGATCTTGCATCGTTCGAAGGTGCCAAATCACATAGTTGTTCAAGAAGATGTAGTCTCTCTGTCTTAAGCATTTCGTCCACCGGCAATGAATATTCCACCCCGTGTCGATAAGGCACTTTACCCGTTCTTGCTTTTTCATCCAAACCCTAACTGCTAACTACTGGTAGACCAGTATTGTCAATATCATCATCATCATCATCATCATCATAATCTACTGGAAATTTTTTCTTTAATCTTCTTATTACCTTTCGAGTTCTTTCACAATCGTAGGCCATTGGAACCCCAATGGCCAGAATATCCCTCTGAACGGCTACATCCGTATGGCCTTGATTGTCTTGATCTTCACCCTTCTCATGTCAGAGAACTTTAGGACGAAACATCTCTCCGACCTATCAAACCTCCATGCAATAACTTGAGCCATTTTTTTAAGTTTTTATGGGGATTTAGTCAAGGTGTGGCGTGTTATAGAATATGTGGAGTGTTAAGTTTTGTTTACCTGTTCTACTTATAAAATGACTTTTTTTTTTTGCCGCCATGTAGGATGCAGTCCTATAACGTGACATGCAATTTTGGCATTTTTGAAAAGATAAATAAATTCAAGTACCGATGTAGTGGGTTTTAGTTATAATGTTAGTAACAAAGTTTCCATCGTTTCTGTTTACTGTTTGTAGTTACTATTTGTTCAGCTTCACATGTTAAGGCTGTAACACGTCCCATCTTTTAGATTTTGGCGTTTTGTAATTTTAATAGCGTTTAGACAAAGATGGCACATTGTTCTATTTCTCTTGCACATTGTTTTTACATTTGTTCTAAAAAATGCTTGTAAAACCCCAAGATGTCACAAATTTTATTATAGTTGTAGAGTTTGGCGTTTTTGGCATCTTGGCGTTTTACGAACTATTTTTTAGAGAAATAATATATTTTTAGTGGAAAACTAGAAAACAAACCGTAGAAAAAAAAATAGAAGCGAAAAAAATAATGAAAAATCCTAATCGGATTTCTCTTCCAAATCTTCACTGTCATCGGTCTCTTTCCACTTTGAAACTACAAGAACCGTCACAAATATGGCGTTTTGGATTTGGTGTGATTTATTGTTGTTTGTTGTTGAAGTATATTTTTGTGGATGTTGGAGATAAAATGACGTGGGTTTTTTGTTTGGTCTTCATCTTTATCTTTATCTTCATCTCACTCTTCAGTGTCATCGGTCTCTTCTTCTCATCCAAGCCTTCTTCAAGAACAAATATGATAAAATGACATATGACTGTCACCAGTCTCTTTTTCTTGAAGATTTATCCATTTCATGCAACAAAATCTTATTGAGTTACTTCCCTCACCTAACAATCCATTCAGTGAAACTTCACGCAGAACTATACTGAATATCCAAGAAACGATGTTTGCCATCTTTGATTTTTTTTAACTTTTTGACGTTTTAGAGTGAGTGGTATTTAGGAACCATGGCGTTTGTTTTTTGTTTTGATCAATGGAAGGTGCAGACGTTTCTGTTTATAGGATGTCTTTGGCGCGTACTTTAGGCAGGATATTATTAATAAGTGCAATTAATAAAATATCAGTCGTTTCAGTTACTGTTTGTATTTCGTGTTTTGCTCATCTTTATCTGTTAAGTCTGTAACACGTCCAATCTTTCAATTTTGGCGTTTTATATTTAATGGCGTTTTTGTAGGCTAAGATTATAAAATACACCAACTAAAACACAGAAAAAACCACGCAGGAAAAATATTTTTTATTAGTTGACGTTTTGTATTTAGTTGGCGTTTTATATTTTATGGCATTTTATGGGAGAAACGGTGTTTACCTTTTTACCCTTAATGAAGCACCTTCCAAGCAATAAAATTGATGTTATTTACAAAAACGCCACCACACTTTATATTTGGATTCAAGTAATTAATCCATCTTAATCGACAACTCTTCCCGCATCTTTTGAGTCCTAATTAGATTCACAGTTTAATTAAACATAAAAAAGAAATGCAAGTAATAAATAATAAAATAGTAAATAAAAAATAAAACACTAAAGGAATCATATCCATTTAAATCACTTTTTTAATGTGAGAAACACCTGATTAATAATAACAACCCAAATAGTCAATGATCAATAGATCAAGTGGTGGAGGACTTGCATTTCTCTTGAGAGATGCAGGTTAAACTCCCACTTGGTGCAGAGTGAGGCACTGGTGGGAAATGATAGGAGACCTAGGAAAACCTGGGTTGGATCCTTGAGCCAAATGGGTTTTACCGGTAATTTCACTGTCGTGCCTACGGGCGGGTGGGTTACTGGGTTTTCCCCGAAATTGGTGGTGGACTCCGGTTACTCTTGACGTACTCCGTTTGTTCAGTGGGTGCCCCGAGAGTAGTAGGGATTGATTCTGTTGACCGTTTAAAAAAATAACAACCCAAACAATATCTCTTGTATCAAAAACACGAAATAAAACACGGATTTTCATTGGCCCATGGATTTTTCTATAATTGAAGGTCTTGTGATTTGCAGTGTGTATCAAAATGATCAATATTAAAAATTAATTACCAAGAGTTGTTATTAATAATTTACTATTTCTTTTGTAAGACATGTAATAAAAAAGGATGCCTATCTCCTTTGTGACCAAGGCTCCATGATATAGAGGTCTAACCATGATATAAACGAAGACCAATAAATGTTAAATCTTTTAAACTCTATAAAAAATGTTAATTTTTTTTGTAGGTGAGAGAGAGACCAGTAAGTTCTGGAACGAAGCTCCATTTGACTTGATCATGATTTATAACGTAAGCGAAAAGTGTTTCATCTTCTTCAGCCGACCAAGTACCTAGCTTCAATTTCTGTTTATTACAACATTTGTGTTCATGTGCCATCTGTATGAGATCTATTAAAAGAAAATTTCAAAATCAATGAATACATATATATTAGGGGTGTGCATGGGTCGGTTTGGTTCGGTGTTTACTATTAACCATAATCATAACCGCAAGTTCGGTTATGGAGTTTTGGTAACCATAACCATAACCAAACTTCGGTTACGGTTAATCGGTTATGAAGTCGGTTATGGTTCGGTTTTGGTTAATTTCGGTTAAGTAACCAAGCAAGGTTTGAAATAAATAGCGTTGTGCACGATTTAAACTTAGCTTGAGCCTATTTTATAAGATAACGAAGACTAAACTTTTTGGTTAAACTACCGATTTAGGGTTCTTTTTAATAAGATAATTCTCAAACAAAAACAATTATGGCCATAACACCTTAGTTCTTTATCAAAATAAATGGCATCTACATCAAGATAATTTTGTTACTAACATACTTTTATCTTAGTAAAAACCCTCTATATGGTTTTGTAAAAAACAAATCCATTATATAAAGTTAACATCACAAGTTCGGTTCGGTTTTGGTTATGTCGGTTAACCAAAGCTTCATAACCTCGGTTCGGTTTTGGTTATATCGGTTAACCAAAGCTTCATAACCATAACCATAACCATAACCGATTGAGCGGTTATAGAAAGTTTCATAACCATAACCATTGGTTATATTGGTCATCGGTTATTAGTGGTTCGGTTATGTCGGTTATGGTTCGGTTATCGGTTATGGTGGTTAATTTGCGCACCCCTAATATATATAAAAAAATTATCATATGCAAATCATGAAATCACAAAACTTCCAAGTATTTTACCTTGTTTCTTCTAAAAATATTGAAATAGAACCTTTGTAAGCAATGTAGGTTAGTGATGAAAGCAATGCGAACAATTGTAGGATTGGATGTATGAAATAGAACCATAGTACCTCTTTATATATTGTTGTGTTTTGCTTTTAATTTATGTGTCATTTGGAGATATGATGAATTGAATGCATCTCGTGACTTTGACTGATATGATTAAAAAAAGAAATTTAAAATTTATATTCCATCAATGCTTAAATAATACTCAGAATACAATATATGATCTCATACCAAATAAATGTGATTAAATGTAGTGGTGAATTTATAATTTATTTTCTACGATGGGCGGGGAGGGGGTCGATCGGGAGGTTTGACCGAACTATTAAAGGGGGTAATTGGGATTTTTGTCTAAAAAATAAAAATAAAAAATTAAGGGGGCACTTGCCGCCCACCCTTAAATGTGGCTCCGCCATTGATGAAATGATCACTGGTTTTTCGTGTGTGAATGGTTTTATTGATCTTGTCGTTACGCAATTAACGTTTTTTATGATAATTAATTGCATTGAAAATAGAATTTGTAATTATTATTATTGACAATAATTTATACGCGAATTGGATTAAATAATCCCAACTTTCTCAATTTGGCCGATAATAATCCCAACTCAGTTATTTGCCAATAATAATCTGAACGGCCGATAATAGTTGACCATTAAAAATAGCTTAACGGGGTTAACTTTTTTTTTTCTGAATTACAAACCGATGTTTTAGAGATTTTGATCAGAATGAGGATACGAGTCGATTTATGTAAACTTATCTCGAAACGGTGCTCCAAATTGAGAAAATTGGGATTATTTAAATCCAATTTACCTAATTTATATTATTATTATTATTATTATTATTATTATTATTATTATTATTATTATTATTACACATGTATATATTTACATTTATTTTATTTTAATTATATTTAAACTTGAACATCAAATGAAAGTAATGTCTACATTTTATATATTAATATTACTAGGTTAAAAAAAGTTCGCCGCGTTGCAGCGAATTTCTTTTGTTATTTAGTCTGTGTTTACATGTGTTTTGAAATCACTACGAGCGCGTTGCGAACGGAACTGCTGAAAAGAATAAAAAGAGAATGTAGGAAAAAAAACACTAAAAGATAACCAAAAGAAAATCAACCAAAAAGTTGGATGGTAATGATGTTGTTCGTATGTAACCCGTGGTCAGAGATGAGCAAATGATTATGGGTACCGGTACCAAATTTGTCAAACCGAAAGATCTGAAGTACCAATTCGGTACCGACTTTTGGCGTTCCTGGTACCGGTTCACTACTGTTTTTTACCTTCATATTCCTGTACCGTAACCGGTATTTTCGGTATCAGTATCGATTATGTATCAGTTGGCACCGAGCTCATCCCTACCCCTGAAACTAAAAAAAAGAAAAAATTAAAAGTTGAATAAAAGCAATAAAAAAAAGTTGTACGATACCGTTGTTGTTCGTACGGTACCAGTGATCAGGAGTGATCAGGGATGAGCAAATGGAACCGGGTAGCAGCACTGAATTTCTCGAACCAAAATATTTACAATATCAATTTGGCACCAACTTTTGGTGTTTTCTGTATTAGTGTCGGTTTTTACCTTCATGTACCGATACCGAACAGGACCGTACCGGTATTTTCGATACCAGTACTGGCTCGATATCAGTTGACACCAAACTTATCACAACACGTGATATTAAAAATAATTAAAGTTAAAATAGTAAAGAAAATAACTATTATAATATTTAAATAATAAAAGTATTAAAAAAACTATATACTATTATAATATTAAAATTACTATTTATTAGCTTCTATTTTTAATATATATATATATATATATATATATATATATATATATATAAAATTGGTATTAGAATGTTGAGAAATAAATAACACAATCGCATAGTTAGTTTTTTTTTAAGTTAACAAACATGTATTAGATAACAGGGTGATGATCAAATAGGAAGTTTATTTTGGTCGGAAGGATAGGAAGCAATAAGATGATGACATGTGGAAAAATTTTAAATAAAGAGGAAAAATATATGAGTCAATTTTCCCAATCTACTCTCTTCTTCTCTCTATAACTTCAAAACCCATTATTTTCAAAACCCACCATCTTCAACCTTTTCTTCACTTTCTATCTCAATAATCACTACATTATAGTGCGATTTTCGTCACCAATCAATGATTAAAACACCAAATCAACGTGTTCTTCAACTTTTTTTGAAGAAACCCGGTTTAATTTCATACAATATCTCATATTTTACTGTGATTTTGAAGCGAATCACTCGATTCGTTCGATTCGATCGCTCATAAGTGTTTCTAACATTCAAATTTTTGGTGAAGACATGTGAAGAATTCGGCTTCGATCTATGTAAGAAATTTTTGAATTGCATTTTTACGATCTGGGTTTTTGTATTAAGTCATTGCGTTTTACAAAGTCATCTTGGCGGGGTCCGTGGGCAGCGACCCTGGGAACAGGGTCCAAGGGGCAGAAAATTTAAATTAATTAAATTGCTTTAATAAAACTGCATCAGAAAATTTAATTTTCTGGAAATTGCCTGATTTCGTAGACAATTTTTGATCTCCTACTTCCTGGTTCAGACAATTCACAGACAAAACATACCCTGGTTCACTGCGTTTTAGAGAGAACACTTACTAGCCTTCCTAGCAAAAAAAACTCCGTATTATATCCTAACCCTTAGATAATATTCAAGATCAGTGAAAAGATAGGTGGGTTAAAGAAGTAGACAAAAGATCAAATACAAATAACTTAAACGTATAAAACGTACGAAATGAAGGTATTGCTGAAAAGACGCGGTGGCATTTTCGTAATTACTAGTAATTATCAAAATTACTCTACAAATGATCATGTAGAGTAATTTTGTAAAATGTTCTTGTAGGGTAATTTTGATCTTTTAGAGTAATTATCAAAATTACTCTACAAGTGTATTAAAATTACTCTGCATCAAAATTATTCTACATGTGAATCGAAATTACTTTGCAAGTTTATCAAACAACATATAATTCAAAATTACTCTACAAATGATCTTGTAGAGAAATTTTGATCTTATAGAGTAATTATATAATCAATAGAATATAATATTCTTTATATTTATTAGACAGGGGAATTATAATTCACAACTGTCAATATCGTAAAGACATTTTATTTAACATTAGACTCGTCTCGAAGGACATTTAAATAGCTCAGAAAGCTTGTCACAGGGACGATTTTAAAGTATAACCAACGATCTCTCTGATCAATGATCTTTTAAGGTTCGAACAAAGTTCATCTCCTTTTTGACAAGAAGTTTAAAAACTATCATTGTCATTATCACACCTTTGCTTATAAGCACACATCTCAAATGGATGTTTTGGTGTATACATCATATTGATGTTTATTAGCCATGATTCGCATTGATCAAATAGGCTAAGCATAAGTGACTTGGAAATCCAAGTACATTTGGAAACTTGTGTGGTTTCTCGTACCGCACAACTAGGAATGTTAACATGTTTTCAGATGTTAACAGAGGTTTTACCGTCTTAAAAAGGTTGTACCATCATAGCCAATTAATATTTTGGCTAGGCTATACCTCTAAGAATTTTTTTTTTGGCAGATCAATTATAAATTGAAAGGATATAACATGAGGTAATAAAATACATATTTAAAAACGAAAGATAAACTTCATTAAACCAAAAGACTAGTACAGACATGCCCTAAACGGGACTTGAAACATCACAATGCCCACGCAGGGGCTACATAAATAGGAAATAAGTCCACGCAGGGACTTGGTACTGAAAATAAAATAATGTCCTCGCAGGGACTTGATTAAAAGACAATACAATAAATTATACAATTTCGTACTTCTTCTTGCCTTTAATAAGGCTTGCAAGGCCCTTCATAAAGCTACCATGTTTCTTCTTGGTTTCTCTAGCCTCGTGTTCAACCTTGTCTAATCTTTCCAGGATTTCTTGAGTCTGCTGCTGCTGGAAATGAGGAGGCTGCTGATATGGGTGGTATTGATACCCCTGCACCGGATATCCAGTTGGATGAACTGGAGGATATGAAGAAGGGTAAAGATGATGGTATTGTGCAGCTGTAAGGTACGGATCGTGAGTTCCATAATCCGATGGATATCCCGATGGGTTTTCAAAAGGATTGTACCCAGAAGAACCTGGGTAAGTTGGGATTGGGTTGTCGAAACCCATAGGCGGCTGTGGTGGTGCATAAGAAGCTGGCGGAGGATCGATCTCCGGCGCCGTGTTCGAGGGCCCACCCATTTGGGGGTCCTCTGGAATAGGAGGGTAAGAACTCAAACCCTGAGGAGAACTAAAACGAGGTCCTCCTTGCACGGATATATGTGCGCTCCTCCTTCGCCTCGGAGGCTCGGGAGGTGGCTGCGGTGGCTACTGAGGCGGCTCCTCAACAGGAAGCGGTGGAGGTGAAACTGCTTGAAGCTGGGGTTCAACCAAAGGTGGTTGGGCTGGAGAGTTATGGTATGAAGGAGTAAAGTACCAATCATAAGTAGGCATCCTCTCTTGAAATGAATCGGGCCCACGGTACCGTGATCCCTGAAACGGGGAACCGCTTGATATGCTTATTGGGTGGCCCGGTGTTCCGGTCTGCATCTCCGGGTCTGGGTCGTCGTCCCTCTTCATTTCCTAAGAAAAGTGATCCTCAGGGCCCAAAGGGTTGTAGCCCAAAAAGTCGTTAACATAATCATTCGGATTGAACTGTGCCGGGGAGTAGGTAGAATTCGAATGGTGAAAGAAGTGTGAATGCAACGAGTGGTAAGATTGGTGAGATTCATGACAGTGATGGGAGTGTTGAGAATGGTGTGAATGCTGGGGCTCGTCTGGGACAGGCGGCCCGAATGATGGATGGAATGAAGGAGATGAGCTCAACGAGACAGAATGTCTCGCTGGTTCAAAGGAATGACCCCACAGATCGTGTGAGTCAGAACTAGAAAAAGACGCAGACGGAGTGCGTTGGTGTGATGGTCCTGTTGCTGATGGTCCCCCTCGCATGGGACCCTTCCTCAACCCCTAACTCTTGGAGGCATTGTAATTGAGCTTCCTGTCAAAACAAGAAAACAAAACAAAATAAAATATAAACAGCAAAGGAAAGTAAAGAATAAATCCTAGGTCATGGCCTAGACTCGAAAGTCTAAGGAATGTGCTTATTGTGTCATTGAGATTAAACACAAAAGGATAGTGTTTAATTCACTCAATGTTGGCTCTGATACCAACCTGTCACACCCCGATATTTCCACATATTATCGGTGGGCCCGGCGGGGAGTATCGTGACGTAGTTGATATCATCATTGTCAATGCACACAATAATATAGCACAACGGAAGGCTGGGTAAATAAACTATTACAAACCATACTTTCTGAGTGTTCGAGTGTATGGATAATACAGACTGGAATGTAATAAGATCCACAGGCGGATCATAAATGTACAAAGAAACAAAAACAACAGACTTCAGGTATCTATGGATTTGCAAGATCCTCTTATGACACCTATTAGCTCTAGCCTATTACGAGAGGTACCTGTCAATCAGTCTTTAAGAAAATACGTCAGTTTACACTGGTAAATACAATTAACTGACTCTTTTGAAAACATTTATGAAAATTGATTTAAGTGCACATGGCACAAAGCATTTATAACTTGGGATAATTATTTAAAGATAATCTTGTATACAGGTTTACATGTTTGTCATACAATTGAGGCCAGTTAGAAGCCGGTCATGATTAACCGACTCACCACTTATAGAACCCACAAAGGAATTATCCCCAACATGTGGGTTTATATATATATATATTATTTAGCGTTTGCATCTGTCGGGTGTGTGCCTACACCCTGTGCATAGGTCGTGGCCATTTTCAAATGAAATGAGTCGAGGATATCCAGGACACGGTCAGATTAACCCCCAATGTTTATGTTATCAAACAAGACAGATTAAAACGGGTTATGCAAATTTATTAATCACAATCCGATTAAATGATTTCATACCCGACCAAGCGGTATTATTATACCGTATCCCAAGCCCGTATAAGGGAAAATAAGTTAAAAGTATTTACCTGATGCTAGCAGTATAATCCTAAAGCTTTTTGAAGGCACCTTCTACTGGAAGCTATTTAATCTATATAGAAGGTTTATTAACCTATTAGGATGCTAACAGGTCTTTAATTAAGTCAAGGACTTAGACCGGCTAGCTAGAAGGAAACCTTACGGTTCTAAACGCTAGATTAAGCGGAGACCGGAATAGAATGTGGTTTAGACCCGATAAGCTTGGATACTTGTATAATATGGGTAAACTATACACATTCTGGAAATTGAGGATTTAATAATAAGGTTAAGCCCGTTTCGGCTATTTTATGTAAACTTGTCACGTAAACTGATCCGAACGCATAAACGCGTAACGGGTAACCAAATAAATTATATACAGGTCTTAATCGTTTTTATGATCAAAATATGTTAATACATAAGTAAGATGTTAACATATATGCCCAAAAAGTAATTTAAACCATATTAAGTCCCATAAGGGCATTTTGGTAATTTTAATGCTCATAAAAGAGTTTAAATGTTAAACTGAGCTTCAGGTCTGATCTAATTAATAAAAATATGTATTTTTATAAGTTATAACAGTAGGGTATTTTTTTATATGTGAAATTTATCTTATATAACCAAACTATGCACCGTAAGGGCATTTTTGGTAATTTCACATAAGCTTTATAGGTCAAAATAGACTTCTGAGTTTGAAAACATTGGCTTACTGTTCAGTTATATAAATTAACTTAAAACATCAGTTGGTAATTGTAGGATCAAATCGAGCCAAAAATCTGATTTTCAATAAGAAATCAAGATGAACACACAAAAACTTGAAAACCCTTAGATTGATTTGCAAATGATAAAGACAATTAGCCCCCAAATCTCTCTAGAATGTGTGTTACTAGAACCCTAATCATCACTTTCTATTTATTGCCTAAACACACTTAGGCTATTTACATTTAAGTCCCTAGGGTTAATAACTTGCCAAAACTAGTAATAAACATGAAAACTAATTAAATGAGCTAATAAATATATTTTGTCTAAACAAAATATATTTAATTATCCAAAGCAATAAAACTGTCATATCTCAACTTCCACACGCCATATCATTCTTCGATCTTCTCGTGTCGACTTGCCCGTTGACTTTGACTTGTTGGCGTTGACTTTGTTGACTTGATTCGTTGATAACATTAGACTACACGATTTAGACCCAACAATCTCCCCCTTAGGCTAATGTTATCAAACTCTTGCATCATCTTTAAAACCATCAACATCATGTGTGATGTGATCTTCAATTTGGCAAGCTTTAGTCTCAATTTTAGACCCAACAATCTCCCTCTAGACTGATGCTTTCCAAATTTGCTTCACTGAAGATCTTCTTTTGAAACTTTGCACTTTTAGTACTTTATCTGGATAAGCTCCCCCTTTTCGCATGCATCATCTTTGACAATCAGGAACAACCTTTTTCCAACCCTCTTTTAGCTTGAGTAATTCAGAAGACGTAGGAGGAGGATTCCTAGCTTGGTGTCTTCTACAATCTTCAGAAAACCAGTTCTTTGGTCTAGTATCTTGCTCAATTGATGATCAACCATCATTGTAGCAAATAGTCGAAGTAACCTGTTCACAGATATAAACACAACTCCACATTTTCTTTTAGACTGATTCAAAGTATAGACAAAACCGTATTCATCTGTGGTATGCAATGGAAAGAGTATCTCAAGCAGTTTAAGACACGATTGATGTGATATGGAAGACTTAGAAAAACAACTGTACACAAATCAAGAATATTTTTGGATTTTAGATTTTTTTTTACATTTTTTTTAACTTTCAACTTTTGAGATATAGAGCTCATCAAATACGAGATCATACCAACTTGAAAAGCCTAGCCACACTTCAACTTTCTTTAGGATAGCTACGACTCAAGAACGATTATTGGTATGTTTGTCCGCTTAAATCCATGCACCATTCTTTCGACATACATCTGGTGATTAATTATCATGTTTTGGGTATATTGACAAGTCTTCAATGGCCCCCACACAAGCTATTGAGAATAGAGACATTATGCCCGTGAGTCCCACATCAGGACATACCCCCGCGATCAAGGTATGCACAAAGATTCCTCATAACAGGTGAGTATATTGGTTTCATTCTCTTCAACGATAGAGCGGAGATCAGGTCTGTACTTTCGTACAACAGAGATCCCAAGAACTACCGAGGGCTACGACAGATAGTTTGGTGAACAGGTCAGTACTTCCATATAACAGAGTGACCAAACTAATCTATCTAGGTTTTGGCCAAATTTGGCACTTATTATAAAAAAGGGTCTGGCCCTTTTTTTTAAGGCACTTATTATGAAAAGGATATCATAGCGTCTAGGTCAGCATGTATCTGGATGCAGCAGAAGAGCAACTATGATATCCCCGAATGAAATACCAACATAAAGACCCGAGATCTCAGACTTTGGCAATCTGTCAACGCAAGATTTAAGACCATTAAGTCATATGTCGCAACGTGTTACCCACTATGATGCGTAATGCCTGAGAAAAGCCAGAATCCTTGTGTAGACGTTATCTTTATCACCAAGATGCAGTTTACTTGTCTGAAATGCTGAACCTACCGACATATCGTTAACTTGGAGCCATATCCTCCATCAGATCCTATTCATGCGAAGACATAATCAAGTTAGTTCCTATCATTTCTCATATAAGATCATGATTATTTTGCAATAATCACATCTCATGGTCTAGGAAGTATTTTAATACTCCCCCTAAAATTTTATTTATGTACAATCAATTACTGAAAAATTAAAAATTATAAAACATGTATTTACAAAATAAAGTCTTCCACATCAGGCACACAGAAGCATATGTCAACAAGAAAATGAGTGTGTTACAGTGCAGTTAAGTGTGCAACCAGGTTAGATACCATAACCAAACCTGTGATTTTCCCCAACTTGTATCTAGAACAACCACTGATAATAACCGGTGTTACTAACAGTCCTCCTTGGATGTTCCTACACTCATAAGCAATTCAGTTAGAGAGTGGAACCCAAGCCATCGTAGTCTTGGGTTGTCCCATTTCATCAAATAATAAACCTCCCGATATGCCATATCTTTTCCCTCATTGATTTCTTTTACAACCATTGGTTTGACTCGCCAAACCTGTGTTGGTTTAAAAATTTTGTATGTAAAAGATTTAAAGTTTGAAATAATTTTATGTCTAAAACCCGGAGGGAAAGATTGTGGTTTTGATGTGTTGGTCCTTTTCATCTTTGAATCATGTGAAACCGACTTCACATGTGGAGACCTGGATGAAAAGTTTCATCTGATCTTTCAAAGATGTGTGATTTTTACCTTTTGATCCAGAAAAAGCAATACTGGTTGCCTTTACCATCTGGATCGTGTCGCTCTGGGCATTGCTTGATCACATGACCTTCTTTTCCACACCTAAAACAATCCTTGAATGGCTTTTGAGACTTTGCAGTTCCGTGTGATGCAACAAGGGGAGGGGATTGCTTTGAGCTTGTCTCAGCATGTTGACAGACGTGATGTTCGACAACTTCAGATGATCTTTTGATTTTGACTCCCCAACACTTTCATTTGTCTTTGATTCATCATCTGAACTCGTGCAATCATCAATGTGGAAGTCTTTTTCCAATGGATCTCGATCATCAAGACCTGCAGAGTCATTTGGGGTCGTTGGTTCTTGAACACCCGACGGTTCAAGGTTTTCAATCTTTTTATCAGCATTTGTTACTGAAGTTTCTGAGTCATTTGAGCTTTCCCATTCTTGATATGTCTGAAAATCCGAATCACGATCCTCATTTGAGTTTCCTTCGCCACCTTCTGAAGTTGTGGTGCTTGAGTCTTCACTGCTGCTTTCTTCATTTGGCTCCTTATCAGACTCTGACACACCTGTATGAGATGGAACAAATTTTGGAATTTCCTCGGTGAGGAATTTTCCGAATCTGTTTTGTTTCAATTCTGGAACAAACACGGGAGGTTTACACACAACTTTTTCATCACAAAAAGCAGAATTTAAATCATGACATTCAATCACCACATTGTCGTGGTTGTGGTTTTTAAATGTAGGCACACGGCCATTACGGTCATCCCGAATGTTAAATTTAGGCACATGGCCATTACAGTCATTTTGAAACGAAGTATTGTTTTCCTTATTACAATTCCAGGCGAACCAGTTAACGGTGGAATAACTGTCGCCTGAATAGCCTATGCCTATCTTTGAACCACCACATTCGTCATCGCATCCATCTTCATCACGTTCTATCACATCTGCATTGTTATCAGAAAGGTTAGTAACCTCTTCATTTTCACAAGAAACATTTTGAGCAATAAGATCATTTTCATTAATCAAATCATTATCAGGATGAGGAGATGGCATGGGTACATTGTTTTTGCTATGTGGCAGAAAGAAGAGTTTTCTTTCGTTTCCGAGCTTGTCCTTGTACCCAATCCCATCCTTCACATATGTCGGTCGTTGGCAATTTTTAATGTCAACCAGTGCCTTTTTACTGACGTTCCATTTATCAATTATGATTTGCAATCTATTGTTTTCATTTTGAGATTTTTCCAATCTTTCAGTTAAGTCATTTATGATAAAAACCTTTTCTGAAAACAATTTTTTTTAAAGTCTGCATTTCAGCTAAAGTCGAATTCAACTTTCTCTGATATGCAGCTTCATTTTTTTTCAACTCTTTGTTAAATTGCAAAACTTTTTCTTTGTCTCTAATTAGGTCACGGTTGAGGGATTTGTAATGTACTACGACGTTCACACATGGTTGGGAACATAATTTGACTTTAAACTCGTAAGGAATGTTGTTTGCCAAGTCTTCCTCATCCCTTTCTTTGTTGGATTCCATTTTGATCGCCTCTTCAGGAATCTTTTCTTCTATCTTTTCACTTGCTACACTGCTCCCTTCTTCCTTCTTCACAGCTTGAGCATCATCGACCACAATATTTTTTTTCATCACATTTTGGAGCCTTTTTAGAGTTTGCGGAAGCATTGTTGAAGTTTGACGCGTTTGCAGCTTGTGAGCTAGAGTCGTTGGAGGTTGTTGGGGGTATAGATGTCATATTCTTGTGCTCATCAGCAGATTGGACAAATTTATGAGGATGTTCGGCTTGATCTCTTTCGAAAGATTCTAGAGCATCGATCACATCTAATAACGTGATTGGATTCCAGTTGTTTAAGAAGCTTTGTTTAATTTTCATACATTTTGAGCTCCACTCTTTTGGAAGTGAGTTCAAAAGTTTACTGATTGCAGCGCGGTTGGTGATGGTATTACCAGCCTTTTTCATTTTTGCCTTCATGTTTAAAAATCGGCTGATGTAACATGATAAGCTTTCCCCACGAACACCGCAGAACATGTCATATTCCTTTTGGACCATGTTACTTTTGTTCCGAATCAATTCCTTGTCTCCTTCATAGAAATCAATCAATGCCAACCATAGGTCATTTGCTGTCGTGTATTCTTCATACATGTTGTAGTCGTTCGTTGATATAGCCATTGTTAAAGTAGCATGAGCCCGACGGTCACGTTGAATCAATGCCTTGTCTTTATCTGTGTAAGTCGAGTAATCATTGTTGACTACACGCATGTCATCACGAACGGTCATGGGGACATGAGGTCCGACGGTGATTGAGATCCATTGGTTATAGTCTGTGTACTCGAAAAAGAACTTGATTTGGTTTTTCCAACTGCTGAAATTGGCTGATCCTTTCAACTTTGGAGGTTGGGGTGCGGTTCCTGTTTCATGTTCAACTTGTGTAATGCGAGTTAACTGATTTTGAAACATTTTTTTTTTAATCTCAAAAAAATATTTGTTTGAACTCAAAACCCAGTTCGAATTACTTTAGAAATAAACCCCATATTAACTCCAAATTTTAATCGTACTTGACCCAAACAAATGTGAAACACCTGATCCGGTTAAATTTTGCAAACACAAGTTATTTTCAAAAGGCCCAAAAATAAACTCTGGATACCCGGCCCAAAACATATCAAAATTCTAGGCCCACGAATAAAATTTTTTTAAGACCCGACCCGATTAAATTTTCTCCTTGACTCAAATAAAATTGTACATTAATTTGAAAAAAAAATCGGACTCCAAATAAATTTCTACGGACTCCAGCAAATTATCAAAAGGACTTCAAACACCAAAAAAATTTGGATTGACTTTGAAATTACTAACTTCCCCATGCCAGCACATGACAAATGCCTTTTCTTTAATTTAAACTTTAAAGTAACTTAGTAATTAGTAATAGTAATATTTATTTATTTTATTTATTTCTATCGAACGGTTGAAATAGAATCAAGACTTTAACAATGAGCTCTATTTTTTTTTTTAATAATGATGTTCACCACTTCCCAGACACAAACTCTTTAAGCCAAACCCTAACACTATGTTCCCAGACTCATTTTATTTTAATTTTAATTATATTATATTTAAACTTGAACATCAAATGAAAGTAATGTCTACTTATTATATTTTAATATAACTAGGATAAAAAAAAGTTTGTCGCGTTGCAGTGAATTTCTTTTGTTATTTAGTCTGTGTTTACATGTGTTTTGAAATCACTATGAGCGCGTTGTGAACGGAACTGCTGACAAGAATAAAAAGAGAATGTAGGAAAAAAACACTAAAAGATAACCAAAAGAAAATCAACCAAAAAGTTGGATGGTAATGATGTTGTTCATATGTAACCCGTAGTCAGAGATGACCAAATAATTCTGGGCACCGGTACCAAATTTGTCAAACCGAAAGATCTTAAGTACCAATTCGGTACCGACTTTGGCGTTCCTGGTACTGGTTCACTACCGTTTTTTACCTTAATATTCCTGTACCGTAACCGGTATTTTCAGTATCAGTATCGATTCTGTATCAGTTGGCACCGAGCTCATCCCTACCCCTGAAACTAAAAAAAAGAAAAAATTAAAAGTTGAATAAAAGCAACAAAAAAAAAGTTGTACGATACCGTTGTTGTTCGGACGGTACCAGTTATCAGGAATGAGCAAATGGTACCGGGTAGCAGCACTGAATTTCTCGAACCAAAAGATTTACAATATCAGTTTGGCACCAAGTTTTGGTGTTTTCTGTATTAGTGTCGGTTTTTACCTTCATGTACCGATACCGAACAGGACCGTACCAGTATTTTCGATACCAGTACTGGCTCGATACCCTTCATGTACCGATACCGAACTGGACTGTACTGGTATTTTCAATACCAGTACTGGCTCGATATCAGTTGACACCAAACTTATCACAACACGTGATATTAAAAAATGATTAAAGTTAAAAAAAGTAAAGAAAATAATTATTATAATATTTAAATAATGAAAGTATTAAAAAACTATATACTATTATAATATTAAAATTACTATTTATTAGCTTCTACTTTTAATATATATATATATATATATATATATATATATATATATATATATATAAAATTGGTATTAGAATGTTGAGAAATAAATAACACAATCGCATAGTTAGTTTTTTTTAAGTTAACAAACATGTATTAGATAACCGGGTGAGGATCAAATAGGAAGTTTATTTTGGTCGGAAAGATAGGAAGCAATAAGATTATGACATGTGGCAAAATTTAAAATAAAGAGAAAAAGTATTTTAGTCAATTTTACCCAATCTACTCTCTTCTTCTCTCTATAACTTCAAAACCCATCATTTACAAAACCCACCATCTTCAACATTTTCTTCACTTTCTATCTCAATAATCACTACATTATAGTGTGATTTTCGTCACCAATCAATGATTCAAACACCAAATCAACATGTTCTTCAAGTTTTTTTTTTTGAAGAAACCCGGTTTAATTTCATACAATATCACATATTTTACTTTGATTTTGAAGCGAATCACTCGATTCGTTCGATCGCTGATAAGTATTTCTAACATTCATATTTCGTCAATAGGTGAAGACATCTGAAGAATTTGGCTTCGATCTATGTAAGAAATTTTTGAATTGCATTTTTACGATTTGGGTTTTTGTATTGAGCCATTGCGTTTTACAAAGTCATCTTGGCGGGGTCCGGGGGCAGCGACCCTGGGAACAGGGTCCAAGGGGCAGAAAATTTAAATTAATTAAATTGCTTTAATAAAACTGCATCAGAAAATTTAATTTTCTGGAAATTGCCTGATTTCGTAGACTGTTTTTGATCTCCTACTTCCTGGTTCAGACAATTGACAGACAAAACATACCCTGGTTCAATGCGTTTTAGAGAGAACACTTCCTAGCCAAAAAAACTCCCTATTATATCCTAACCCTTAGATAATATTCAAGATCAGTGAAAAGATAGGTGGGTTAAAGAAGTAGACAAAAGATCAAATACAAATAACTTTAACGTATAAAACGTACGAACTGAAGGTTTTGCTGAAAAAACGCGGTGGCATTTTCGTAATTATTAGTAATTATCAAAATTACTCTACAAATGATCATGTTGATGCAACAAACATGAGACCAAAGATGGTAGCTGAGTTGATTAGGCAAAAAGGTTGAAGGGTTCAACCTTGCCTAACGCAGGTCGCGGGGTCCCCTCACGTTTGCAAGACGTGGAAGGAGGTTTACTAGTTTGTAATTGTTGTTTGCTGAAAGTTCTTTCTCCGAGACGTACTCGAATCCAGAAGTGAGAGCAAACAGAATGTGTGTGGTGGATGTGATGAGGAGTGACTTGGACGTGAGCAAGTACTCCACGGAATGACCAGAGATGAGAGAATCTCGACTCATCAGAGGATGTTTTTTGGAGTAAATGAGATGTCTTTTTATAAGGGAAGACATCTCGCAAAGTAGCATGTACAAGACTAGTAATCCTGCTTGCAGTGGAGGGTTTCCCCTTTTGGGGTTGAAGGCTTTTGACCCCTGGGTAATAACGTGTATTGTGCGGACCTGCTTTGCTTTTGCGGGCGTGGGTTGGTGAAGCAAGCTCTGGATGTGATTGATTACTGTTCACTCCTCGCTTTTCCCATCTTACAGCTTTTCAACCGGGTGAACCATTTAACCATTTAAGCATTTGCATATCTAGTCACTTTATTTAATCTTGGGCTACCCCCGTCATCAGCCCCCCAAGTCAGAGGTTTTTGGGTAGTATGCTCAAAGACTTCTGACTTTTATGCATGTGTTTTATTGCTTGAAGGTTTCAAGGGTTCGTTGCTTGACGGGTTGAAAGGCTGAAGGCAGTTAATATTTGAATTTGAATTTTAAATGATTGACAGTTGATTTGATTGATGTATGGCAGTAGATAGGGCGGCGGTTTTGCAGAAGTTATTTTTTGCCTTTATTACCCCTATTGTAGGTTCATATTTATTTTATAATTGCAAATCCTTTCCATTTTATTCATAACTTCTCTGAGTTTCTGCCATTTACCTTCCTTCTCTAAGGTTAGTTTTCTTTACATCTTTCATTCTTCGTTTTCTGTTTCCTCAAAAATGGGTGCTCTTAAGGACTTAGTGTCACGGCCCCCGCCCCCGGTTTGACCCGGTCCAGGAGCCGCGGGACAGAAAACCCGTGGTATTTATGTTTACAGCGGAAGTCTTAACAGGATCGGTTTAAACTTAAAAATTTGCCCGAGTATTATTTATTTACATTTCAGGGTAAACCCCGTAAATATCCTAATTTCATTATTTTACAAACATGTTTATTTATTTAATTGAGCCACTATTTCAAGCTTGATGGTGCACCGTAGCACGTGTACTGAAATCACAATATGTCACCTGAAACATGTTGTAAAAAGGTTTTGTCAGCGGGGAAATACTGAGTGAATCATTCAGTTTGATAAAACGACACATAGTTATCAATTACAGCATAAGAGCGATTACAATGGCAGTATCTTATTTTATATCTGGTCTTGCCACCCGTGTGACGATGGTCATACCACTATTGGGTCCAGTCACCCAATTAGTGACGTTTGTCACTGTTAGGTCTTACTAGCCTAACCCCTGTTAGGGCTTATAGCCTAATTGTGAGAAATTAGTAATGTGCACAATACCCCACTAACCAGCGGTCAAGATAACCACGACTTAATCCCTGTAATTATAACATTTTGAAAATAATTTGAGGTATTGTAAAACAGTTGATAAAAAGAGAATGACTCACAAACTGTGAGAAAAGAGTTTATAAAAGAGGAATGACTCACATTGCAAATTTAATGGGCAAGGTATAAGCCTACTGATTAGCCTTGATTAAACCTAATTTGATAATAATGCACACACAATAGGTTAGTAACTTAATACAGCAGTTACGTCAATTCACGAGATTAAACCCTCACAATGATTAACAAGCGCAATACTTAATAATTCAATCGGATTCACAACGAATAACAGAGCATAGTCCGAATTCGAACAGCACTCAGATATTCAAGTCGAAATCACGACGAATAATCAAAGTACAAGCTCAATTTGAGCAGCACTCGGACAATCGTTGGATAGTTATAATCGATCGGACGTTGAATCGTAATAGCGATCGAGTTATTACCCTGTTTACGGCAGCACTTCGTGATCGTGTGTGTTTTTGTAGTAAATAGTGTATAACTTCGTCTACGAAGTGAATTTCTCCGTCGAATTAACACCAGAATGCAAGTGCCAGACCCTTCTATTTATACTGAAAATTTGTATCTCCCGCGTGTCGCGGAAGAATTCGGGGAATCTCCCGCTACTCGCCTGAGATGTCATTTTTAGGGTAGGGTAGGTACGTGTACAACTAGCCTTGCTGAGTTGGTTTCGACTGAAACTTAGCTCCCACGTAAAAATTGTTAAGATATTACCAACTAGGGTTTATCCCCCCTGAGTTTTAGGGGCCCTGATCCTGATTCCGATTGTTATGAAAATTTTAGGGTTAGTGCAGAATTACTTGGGTGTCTTAATTATGGTTTTCTTATCAATTAATTATCGTCCTTATTACTGATTTTGGTGACAGTTTTTACACTTAGCGAAATCATTTTCTCGGATAACACAAGAGGAGGTAGATTTATTTTGTATGGAATATGGCATTGATAAAAAATTTAACCCAACTGCCCCTTCTTGCGATGTTTCTGTTGACAAACCGAACCCTGGTTCGATTGCTCTTTACTGTCGTCATTTTCAATGGTCGAATCTTCGTTATCCCTTTTCATTTTTCGTTTTAAACTTGCTGGAGTATTATCGGGTTTCTTTTGGGCAAGTTCATCCGAAGGGGATGGCTAGGGTTTTACATTTTGAGGTTTTGTGTCGTGCTCTTGGGTATGATCCATCTTTGTTGCTTTTCCGGCGGTTTTTTCGTCTGGCTAAGAATGGTGACTGGTTCACCTTTGAGACATCAAAGGTTGACATTTGCCTTATTTCGTCTATGGTTACAACACTTGGGTCCTGGAAGGATCGTTTTTTCTGGGTTTCTGAGTCTATTGTTCCCTTCAAGATGGTGTGGAGGCATCCGGATGCTGTTCTTAATGATCCGGAGCCCTCTGAATCTGAGTTGAACGATGCCTTTCTTACAGCCATTCGGGGATGCCCTTCGAGGGTTCGTCCCTTCCCAGAACATTTGTTAGTGCTTTTAGGGGTTAGTAACATTTGGGGAAAAGCCGATCGGGATCCGGTACTAATGAGAAATGGCATGGGTATGCATTTTTCCTTCTTGCCTTTTACTCATTTCTTTTTACTTATGGCTTATTTGCTCTTGTTTTGTTTTTTGCAGTCATGTCTGCTTTGGATTTCATCAAAAGTGATGACACCTCTGATGTTGTGTTTGAGGATGCTCCGTCTGTTCCGGGTGAGAATGTTGTGGTTAGGACTGCTGAGCAAAGGTTTGAGGGCACGGGTTATGCTAGTGCTGCCAATGTCAAGGGTTTTTCTAAGTCCAACGCTCCCAAATCTTCAACCCGCCGATCTTCTCGTCGTTTGTTGAAAGCTGGTCCTCAATCCACTTCTACTGAACCAGTGGATTTGAGTGATGATATTGAAGTTTCGGAAGATCAAGGCGGTGAAGCGGATGCTGAGAAGGGCAAGGGGTTGATTGTTCGTGGTAAAAAGGTTCCAAGCAAGAAGGTTGTTTCTACCCCTATTCAGGAGTCTTCAAGCAGGGACGTTGAAGGGTTGGATCCTGAAGGGATTTATGTGCCTGCTTGGTTAGTGAAAAATGACGACACCTTCAAAGATGCTGCTGTTTTTGAGGATGCTCTTAGTCATCTCGCTCCTCCTTCTGTGCACAAGACCATTGCTGGGATGGATGATGACTTGATGTTGTCTCGGATGGTTTTGAGCACTTGCAACCTTGCTGCTATGCTTCCTCAAGGCATTACTCGTTTTCGTCAAAGGATGCAAGAATATGAGGACTTCTCCAAGAAGAAGGATAAGATGAAATCCTCCATAGCATCGATGAAAAAGGAGATAGCTGGTTTTGCCGAGAAGGAAGCAGCATGGCGGAAGGAGGTTAGTGATTTGAAGAAGATGCATGGGATTGAGATGGGTGATTTGAAGAAGAGTTTTGAAGCTAGCTTGTTAAAGTTAAAAGCTGACCGGGAGGCTTTGGCTGTTCAGCAACAGGCTTTTCGTGAGGAGAAAGAAGGGTTGAAAGTTTTAGTTGGTCGTGCTACTGCTGACAATCAGTGGTTAATTGATCATGGTTTCCAGCAGGTTGTTACTTATCTTTTACATTCCAAGGAGTTCAATTCTGCCCTTGGTGATGTTTATACTAAGCTTCTTAAGCTGGGGAAACACCAATGCCTTATTGCTGGTTACAAGCTTCACGAATCCGGACATCCTTTGGAGAAGTCACCTTTGTTTCGTCTCGAGGCCTCTGATGTTTTTAAAGGCTCCGTTGAGCAAATGGAGAGGCTAACCTATCCTTATGTTTATGAGGTTTCCTCTTGCTTTGGTAAGCCTTTATCTGTTTTACAGGATTTGAAACATGAGGGGCTGAATGAAGAGGTGTGTGCTGAGGTTTTGGGCTCCCTTTCAAAGAAGAGATCTTATTCCGGAGATAGTGATGATACCCTCTCGAGTCAGCCTGATGTTTCAAAGGATGTTGGTTTAGAGGCCTCCGCGGTTGGTGGTGATGATGGTGCTAAGGCCAAGAAGTCTAAGAAAGCCAAGAGGTCCAAAGCTGAAGGTTCCAAGCCTTCTGCCGTCTGATGTTTATTCGTAGCTTTCTTAGCAAAACACTTTATGGTCTGTAATATTTTAAACAATATTAGGTTTCCAGGAACCCTTAAGGTTCCTGTTGGTGGTTTGTTGGGCCTATATGGCCATTTGAACAATAGTTTCTCTTGCAAGTTACTAGAACTTGCTTTAACTCTTGTCCGAAGGTTTTTTATGACCTTCTTTGTTATGGTATGATGGTTATTATGTTACTTGTGTTATGTTTTTATGCTTGCTTTGCTTAGCTTGTTTAGTAGGCTGTTAACCCTTCAAGCCTTTTGGCTAGTTGTTTTTGGGTTGAAGCCTTCAACGTTTCAAGCTTATTACCCTGTTGGTTTGAAGCCTTGATAGTTTCTGGTTTGGTTTGTATGTTTTATTGATGGGTCTGCTTATTTTTCCTTTGGCAATTGTCATTCTTTTTTAGCCTTGTCTTTGTTGAGTTTACTTTGTCTTTATGTTTTTTACACTTTAAAGGGTTCAGTGCTGCAGACACTTAGCCTTAGTGTTTATGAACAAGAAGACGTAGTATCTATCCTCTTTATCATTTCTTTGTAATTTATTCGATTTCGTAAGCCTATTTGCTGGTTATATTTCTAAGGCTTAAGGAACGATTGGTGTAGGTTGTTCAAACCTGTCTATGAGACATTATTGTTTTTGCTTAATAAGTCTCATGGAGTTGTATTGATTTAGGAACTCACCCCTGAACCTATTGAGCGATATGGCCTGGGAGCTCATCCCCTTACATGGCCCTTGCCATGGAGTTTTTTGCTAGGTTCTCAACCTGATATTAGGATAGAAAGACAAGTTTGATAAATCAACTTCATTCATTCAAGCAGTACCTGCTTTTTACAAAAGGTTTTCATTTTGATACAAACCAAACTTTTCTGTCTAAACATAGAATTTTCTCAGGGTTTTTCCGTTCCAATGTCTTGGAAGCCTTTTGCCTTCTGAGTCTGCTAACTTGTAGGATCCGCCCTTGTGTGCTTCGAGGATAGTATATGGACCTTCCCATTTTGGGCCCAGCTTCCCTTGATTTTCCTTTTTGCTAGCTTCGTTATTTCTGAGGACTAGATCTCCTGGTTTGAATCGTTCATTCTTAACCTTTTTGTTGTAGTAGGCTTCCATCTTCTGTTTGTACTTGGCTTCTTGTATTGCCGCTTGATCTCGGGCTTCCTCTAGGAGTTGTAAATTCAACATGGTCTCTTGTTGATTTGTTTCGGGATCCATGTTGACAACTCATTGGGTTACAACTCCTATTTCAGCAGGGATTACGGCCTCGGATCCAAATACCAAGCTATAAGGTGTTTTCTTGTGACTTGTTTTTTCGGTTGTTCTAATTGCCCATAGAACACTAGGCAATTCTTCAAGCCAATTGCTTTCATATCTTCCTAATCTCATCTTGATGCCTTCCACTATGCTTCGGTTGGCCCTTTAAACCTGGCCATTTGATTGCGGGTAAGCCACTGAGCTAAAGATCTGGTTGATCCTGTATTCCTTGCACCAAAGGCTGAAAGGTTTCTCAGCAAATTGCTTTGCATTGTCGGTGACAATTACTCCCGGCAACCCATAGCGGCAGATGATGCTTTCCCAAACGAAGTCTATGACTTGTTTTCCTGTGATCTTGGCAAGGGGTTTAACCTCTGGTCACTTGCTAAAATAGTCAATTGCTACTAACAAGAATTTTACTCCCCCTTTGCTCGGAGGGAATGGCCCAACAATGTCCATTCCCCACTTATGGAATGGCCATGCCGAGGTTATTGGAACAAGATCATGTTTGGGACTTCTTGGGATTGGGGCATGAATTTGACAGGCATCACATTTCTTCAATTGCTCAATGGTGTCACGATGCATCGACGGCCAGAAATATCCAAGGTGCATGAGCTTTGCAACCACCGACCTAGCTCCAAAATGAGCTCCGCATACTCTTTCGTGTATTTCCTTGATCAAATACTTGCTTTGTTCGGGACCAACACATCTTAGCAAGGGGGCAAGGTAACCTTTCTTGTAGAGGGTTTCTCCTTGCAACACATATTGTCTTGCTTTGATTTTAACCTTTTCGGCCTCGATTTGATCATTAGGTAGTTCATTACTTTGAAGGAATTTTTTGATGGGAGTCATCCAATTTGGATCTTCCTTAGTGACTACATCTTGGACTTCTAATTCATCAATCGATGGGGTCTTCAACACTTCAACCAACACCTTTTTAGTGAGGTGGGCAAAGGTGAGGGATGCTAATTTACTCAAGGCATCGGCCTTTTTGTTTTGGGACCTTGGAATTTGCTTGATGCTGCATGTTTGGAAGGTGTTCATTAACTCCTTGGACTTCTCTTTGTATCTTCTCATGTTGGGCTCTTTAGCAATGTAGCTGTCGTTAACTTGGCTTGAGACTAGCAATGAATCTGGGAACACTTCAAGCTTCTGAACTTTCATTTCTTTGGCCAGTCTTAAACCAGCGATCAATGCCTCGTATTCAGCCTCGTTATTGGTGGTCTGAAAATTAAAACGGAGAGCATATGTGAATTCTAACCCTTCAGGGTTGATTAGAACTAAACCGGCTCCTGACCCTTCAACGCTTGAAGCCCCATCAGTAAATAATTTCCAGGTTTCAGGGTTGGAGGGTTCAGTGGTTGTCGTGTTTACTTCATCAATTGTTTGGCTTGGGACTTCTACCAGGAAGTCGGCCAGAACTTGAGCTTTAATGGCTTTTCGTGGGACATAGGTGATGTTGTGTTCACCCAGTTCCACTGCCCACTTTGCTAGCCTTCCAGAGTTTTCAGGTTTTTCAAGCACATTCTTGACAGGTTGGTCAGTGACCACTTGTATAGGATGTGCTTGGAAGTACCTCCTAAGCCTTCTAGCTGTTTGGACCAGAGCTAGGGCAAGTTTTTCGAGGGGAGGATATTTGGTTTCAGCTAGTTTTAGAGTTTTGCTGAAAAATAAACGGGTACCTGGGCCTTGTCTCGCTCAATGGTGAGGACTGCACTGATGGCTTCGTCAGCGATTGAAAGGTACACCGATATTACCTCCCCAGTTTCTGGTGCTGCAATATCTGGTAGGGAAGCTAAGTGTTGCTTCATTTGATTGAAAGCTTCTTCAGCTTCGTCAGTCCATTTGAAATCTTTCTTGTCTGAGCAGTTCTTGAGCGTTTTGTAGAAGGGCAGGGATCTTTCGGCCAGTTTTGAGGTAAAACGCTTCAAGGCTGCAAGCTTCCCATTTAAGCTTTCAACCTCCTTCTTGGTTCTTGGTGGTTTAGCTTCAAGGACGGCTTTTACTTTGTTAGGGTTGGCCTTGATGCTTTGTTTTCCGACAATGTGACCCAAGAATTTTCCCTCCTCGAATCCAAATGAGCACTTCTCCGGATTAAGCTTCATGTTGACCTTTCTGAGGTTCTTGAAGGTTTCTTGAATATCGTCAAGCATTTGGTGTTCCGTCTTGCTTTTAATCACCAAGTCATCAACGTATGCCTCCATTATTTTGCCAATTTGGTTTTCGAAGGCCTTGTCGACGAGTCGTTGATAGGTGGCTCCTGCATTTTTGAGGCCAAAAGGCATCTTTTGATAACAAAAGATCCCTTTGTCCGTGTGAAAGGCTGTTTTTTCTTCATCCTCCTTCTTCATGAGGATTTGGTGATAGCCTTTGTATGCATCAAGAAAGCATTTAAACGAGTATCCTGTGAGGGAATCGACCTTGAGATCAATTTCCGGTAGTGGGTAACAATCTTTGGGACAAGCTTTGTTAAGATCTTTAAAATCTATGCACATTCTCCAAGAGTTGTCGGGTTTCTTGACCATAACCAGGTTTGCAACCCATGATTGGTACTTGACTTCTCGAAGAATGCCGGCCGACACAAGTTTTTCAACCTCTTGGCAAGCTGCCAGGCTTCTTTCGGGTGCCAGGCTTCTTTTCTTTTGGACCACCGGTTTGACATCCGGTGGTATTCTTAATTCGTGCTCGGCAATGTTCCGAGGGATCCCGGTCATATCTTCTGGACACCAAGCGAATACATCACTGTAATGTGCTAGCAGCTTTTCAAGGTATGAAAGGGTCTCCTGAGAAAGGTTTGGGTTGACTCTTATCCGTTGCTCAGGGTATTTAGGGTTTATGACCAACCCTTGCCTGTCTTCTTCACTGTTTGAGCTTTCACCCTCAATCATGTAAGCTTCCTGCGAGGGTTGAAGGGTTGCTATCCCCCTTTCAGTAGGGAATTTGACCGTGCCATGGCCAACAGACACTGCCATGTAAAATGCACATTGTCCGGGCCTCCCTATGATCACGTCATAACTTGGGGGGATGTTGATAACCACAAAGGTTAATGATTGGGTTCTCTCTTTTAATCCTTCACTGAAACGAACATCGAGGGTTAGCTGCCCCAAAGGCTTGAGGGGTATATCGGCGATACCTTTTATAGAGGTTCCAGAAGGTTGAAGCCTTGAACGTTCTTCATTGCTTAAACGGTTGAAGAACTTTTCGAACATGATTTCAGTGGCTGCCCCAGTATCTATGTATGCTTTACATGTTTGCAGTGTTCCCACGGTGGCTTCCACCACAAGAGGACTGGGAAGTGGGTCCTTCTTCGTAGGCGGGAAGCAAACACACTGAAGCTCCCAGGCTTCCAACCGCTGCTTCTTGTGAGGAACCTTTTCATCAGAGTATACCATATTGACTTCCTTTCCCTTGCCTTCAGCCATCTTGTCTCGAACTCCTTTTACCAAATGGGCAAGTTCTCCTGACTTAACAGCCTCTTCAATTCTCTTTTTTAGTTGGAACCAGTCATTGGTGTGATGTCCCTTTTCTTCATGAAACTCACAGAATTGCGTGGAGTTCTCATTTTTTCTGCTTTTGGGGAGAGGCCTGGGAGGTCTAAAGTTTTGTTTGACTTCTTCTGTTGCCAGGATTTCCTGAGGGGTTTTTGTGAGGGGAGTGAAACTTATGCCTTTTTCTCTGCTTGAAGGGTTCCGACCTTCAGACCTTTGAGAGTCTGAACCCTTTGGGTGCCTGTCATAGGAGTTGAAGTTTCCCCTCTTTCTAGCTGGGCTATTGCTTCGCCAGCCGGACCCTCTTTTCCTTTGTTCCTTGATGTCTACAGCTTCCTCTCCTCGAATGTGAGCTTCGGCCCTTTCAAGGGCTTCTTCCAAGGTTTTGGGCAGAGATTTGTTGAAATCTCGTGTGAGGTATTTGGAGGTTATGGCATTCATAAAGCCAGCCACTCTCATTTTCTCATCTGCCCCTACATAGGTCAGACCTTCCTTCTTGTATCGTTCAATGAATGCTCGAAGACTTTCATCATCACGTTGTTTTATCTGGAAGATTACTGTTGCGTCTTTGACGTATCGCCTTTGTTGGGAGAAGTTTGCCAGAAAACCCCTGCTGAGATCGTCAAAGCTTCGAATGCTTTGAGCAGGTAGGTCGTTAAACCAGATTCTGGCGGATCCAACAAGAGTCTGCATAAACATTAGGCAACATTCAGCATTTGACCATTTTTCTATTCGAGCTGCACCAGTAAAGATCTGGAGATGGTCCTCGGGATCTTCAGTCCCATCATACGTTCTGATGTGGGTTGGCATTTTGATCTTTGATTGAAAATCATAATCGGCTATCTGCCTTGAGAAGCATGAAAGGTTGATTGGCTTATAGGGTTTAGCCAAGTCCTCTTCAGGCCTTGTATCTACATTGTTACTATTGCCGTGATTCCCCTGAGTGGCTAGCACTTGATTAATGAAGTGTTGCCACGGGAAGTTGGCCATCATCTGGGTCATCGTATTGGGTATGAGGTTGAAGCCTTGAAGGCTTCCTGGACCAACCGAGCAGTTTATTCCAAGAGGGGTGCTAGTAACAGCACTTCGTGCTAAAGGGAGCACGGACAGAGCTTGCTCCCATGTGGTTGTTACAGAAGCTGGATAGCTTGTCACTGGGGACTGTAGGAGCTGGTCAAGCGTTAGCTCGTGTCCCAGAGGAGCACCACTAGTAATTGGTTGGGAAGAGAGGATAGGATGTACCGTAGGATTTGTCATAGTGGACAGATAAGGGTGAGGGTTTGGAGGGTTGCTGGGACCAGCCTCACTTCTTGTGGTAAAAGGAGGTAGGGGTGGTCCGGGAGACAGCGTTGGCTCAGGTTCGTCATAATCTAAACGAATCCTTATACCCTTTTCCCTTTCTTTGCTCACAAGATGGTTGAGAAGTGACCTTAACTCAAGGAAATTATTAGCGACCCCCTCGGGGGTAAGTTCAACACGCGCCGGGGTGTCAGATACACCGACATTGGGAGACGGAGCCCCAGATCTGGATGGAGTTGGTGTGTTGACGGTAAGGAACTCGGGTGTGCTCCCCGGAGTCGAGAAAGGTGTTGTTATAGTCATATGAGCTTGGCTACTACCCGGGGTGGAAGTGTTTGGAATCTGGTTTACTTCTCCCGGAGATCCACTTTCAGACATGGTGACTTTAAGTGAAGAGAGCTACACTACTAGGTCTTTTTTGAGAAGAAATAGCGGCGTAGCCCCACGGTGGGCGCCAACTTGTTGATGCAACAAACACGAGACCAAAGATGGTAGCTTAGTTGATTAGGCAAAAAGGTTGAAGGGTTCAACCTTGCCTAACGCAGGTCGCGATGTCCCCCCACGTTTGCAAGACGTGGACGGAGGTTTACTAGTTTGTAATTGTTGTTTGCTGAAAGTTCTTTCTCCGAGACGTACTCGAATCCAGAAGTGAGAGCAAACAGAATGTGTGTGGTGGATGTGATGAGGAGTGACTTGGACGTGAGCAAGTACTCCACGAATGACCAGAGATGAGAGAATCTCGACTCATCAGAGGATGTTTTTTGGAGTAAATGAGATGTCTTTTTATAAGGGAAGACATCTCCCAAAGTAGCATGTACAAGACTAGTAATCCTGCTTGCAGTGGAGGGTTTCCCCTTTTGGGGATGAAGGCTTTTGACCCCTGGGTAATAACGTGTATTGTGCAGACCTGCTTTGCTTTTGCGGGCGTGGGTCGGTGAAGCAAGCTCTGGATGTGATTGATTACTGTTCACTCCTCGCTTTTCCCATCTTACAGCTTTTCAACCGGTGAACCATTTAACCATTTAACCATTTGCATATCTAGTCACTTTATTTAATCTTGGGCTACCCCCGTCATCAGTTCTTGTAGAGTAATTTTGTTCTTTTAGAGTAATTATCTAAATTACTCTACAAGTGTATTAAAATTACTCTACATCAAAATTATTCTATAAGTGAATCAGAATTACTTTGCAAGTTTATCAAACAACATATAATTCAAAATTACTCTACAAATGATCTTGTAGAGTAATTTTGATCTTATAGAGTAATTAAATAATCAATAGAATATAATATTCTTTATATTTATTAGAGAGGGGAATTATAATTCACAACTGTCAATATCGTAAAAGACATTATTTAACATTAGACTCGTCTCGAAGGACATTTAAATAGCTCAGAAAGCTTGTCACAGGGACGATTTTAAAGTATAACCAGCGATCTCTTGGATCAATAATCTTTTAGGGGTCGAACAAAGTTCATCTCCTTTTTGACAAGAAGTTTAAAAACTATCATTGTCATTATCACACCATTGCTTATAAGCACACATCTCAAATGGATGTTTTGGTGTATACATTATATTGATGTTTATTAGCCATGATTCGCATTGATCAAATAGGCTAAGCATAAGTGACTTGGAAATCCAAGTACATTTGGAAGCTTGTGTGGTTTCTCGTACTACACAACTAGGAATGTTAACATGTTTTCAGTTGTTAACAGAGGTTTTACTGTCTTAAAAAGGTTGTACCATCATAGCCAATTAATATTTTGGCTAGGTTATACCTCTAAGAATTTTTTTTGGCAGATCAATTATAAATTGAAAGGATATAACATGAGGTAATAAAATACATATTTAAAAACCGAAGATAAACTTCATTAAACCAAAAGACTAGTACAGAAATGCCCTAAATGGGACTTTAAACATCACAATGCCCACGCAGGGGCTACAGAAATAGGAAATAAGTTCACGCAGGGACTTGGTACTGAAAATAAAATAATGTCCTCGTAGGGACTTGATTAAAAGACAATACAAGAAATTATACAATTTCCTACTTCTTCTTGCCGTTAATAAGGCTTGCAAGGCCCTTCATAAAGCTACCATGCTTCTTCTTGGTTTCTCTAGCCTCGTGTTTAACCTTGTCTAATCTTTCCAGGGTTTCTTGAGTCTGCTGCTGCTGGAAAGGAGGAGGCTGGTGATATGGGGGTTATTGATACCCCTGTACCGGATATCCAGTTGGATGAACTGGAGGATATGAAGAAGGGTAAAGATGATGGTATTGTGCAACTGTAAGGTACGAGTCATGAGTTCCATAATCCGATGGATATCCCGATGGGTTTTCAAAAGGATTGTACCCAGAAGAACCTGGGTAAATTGGGATTGGGTTGTCGAAACCCATATGCGGCCATGGTGGTGCATAAGAAGCTGGCGGAGGATCGATCTCCGGCGCCGCGTTCGAGGGCCCACCCATTTGGGGGTCCTCTGGAATAGGAGGGTAAGAACTCAAACCCTGAGGAGAACTAAAACGAGGTCCTCCTCGCACGGATATACGTGCGTTCCTCCTTCGCGTCGGAGGCTCGAGAGGTGGCTGCGGTGGCTACTGAGGCGGCTCCTCAACAAGAAGTGGTGGAGGTGAAACTTCTTGAAGGTGGGGTTTAACCAAAGGTGGTTGGGCTGGAGAGTTATGGTACGAAGGAGTAAAGTACCAATCATAAGTGGGCATCCTCTCTTGAAATGAATCAGGCCCACGGTACGGTGATCCCTGAAATGGGGAAACGCTTGATATGCTTATTGGGTGGCCCAGTGTTCCGGTCTGCATCTCCGGGTCTGGGTCGTCGTCCATCTCCATTTCCTGAGAAAAATGATCCTCAGGGCCCAAAGGGAGACCAAAAAATTGTTAACATAATCATTCGGATTGAACTGTGCCGGGGAGTAGGTAGAATCCGAATGGTGAAAGGAGTATGAATGCAACGAGTGGTAAGATTGGTGAGATTCATGAGAGTGATGGGAGTGTTGAGAATGGTGTGAATGCTGGGGCTCGTCTGGGAAAGGCAGCCCGAATGATGGATGGAATGAAGGAGATGAGCTCAATGAGACAGAATGTCTCGCTGGTTCAAAGGAATGACCCCACAGATCGTGTGAGTCAGAACTAGAAAGGGACGCAGACGGAGTGCGTCGGTGTGATGGTCTTGTTGCTGATGGTCCCCCTCGCATGGGACCCTTTCCTCTACCCCTAACTCTTGGAGGCATTGTAATTGAGCTTCCTGTCAAAACAAGAAAACAAAACAAAATAAAATATAAACAACAAAGGAAAGTAAAGAATAAATCCTAGGTCATGTCCTAGACTCGAAAGTCTAAGGAATGTGCTTATTGTGTCATTGAGATTAAACACAATGTAGGTCCCTCGGAGGTTGAGGTTAAACCTTATCCTTGTTATGTTTAACACTCTAGCAAGTGCGGAATCCAAGCTAGAATGCAAACCGATAGTTTATATGAAAGCACAAGCAACAAAGAGAAAGAGTAGACACGCAAGATATCAAAGTTTTCTCTTGTATTTCAGTGGACACGGTTACAGCCCTTGACCAAACTGAAAATGCTCTCTACAAGACTTGGTTCACTCACATACACTATCAAAGGACTTTCGGATGTCTAACTGTGAAGTGAAACCATACATGGTATATATATACCCATAACAGATTGCATGCTCGAAGGATAAGATAGTCTGGTCGAAAGATCATCTATCGACCAGAATCATACCGAAGGATCCATACATACCTCGAAGGATGATATATCCTTCGAGGTCCATCTGTATCCATCGAAGGTTGTCTTTCGAGGTTATCGAAGGATATAAATATCCTTCGATGACATCCTTCGAGCACAAACAAACTTACACACTAAGTGTTGACTGTTTGGCCAAGTCAAACCAGGAGGATGGTTGACTTGGTCAAACTTACATTCAAACACATATACAAATAAACAAAAGACGTAAACACGACAGACAAAAGACATCGTTTTATAACATTTCAAAATACAGAAAAAGTACAGACACAAGTGCACCAACAAACTCCCCCTTGGCTGTAGCTTTGTCTCGATCTTCGTGTCTTTAAGTCTCGGACGTCCTTTCAACTGTCAAATGATGCGATGACCATGCACTTCCCGCATTAACCAGTAGATTGAAGCAGTACAAGGCCATCTTCTGAAACTTCATTGCTTGTTCCCGATCCCGAACCAAGTATTGATCTCGTGATCCTTAAGAACAATAATATCCGACCTGGACATGTTAGTAATCCACATCGGATCTATTATTCGAAAGTTCTCTTGACTATCTCGGAATAAGATCACGGCTTCTCCAGTATCCGCATCATAGACCCAGCAACGAAAATTTCCCAGAAAGTCTGTCTTCATTTTCAACAAAGGTATCTTCTTCATCACTTTTGGAGGATCATACACCAAACGATAGCGAGCAGTATTGGTTTCTGGATCAAGTGTAAACCTAATCTGCTCGTATCGAGGAAACTGCGGCTTGTATAGAGGATCCTTCCAACCCCTTCTTCTTTCCAACCTGATTTTCTTTGCAAACAGATCCACCATCTTGTCTTCGACTCGGTTAATAACATCTAGTTGAGCTAACACAGCAACATCATAGTATGGAAGTGACAAAATGCTTAGAAGAGTCCTAAAATACTGAAGACCACTTTCTCGTTTCACGACCATGCAGTGAAGTTCCTTAACGAACATCCAACTAATGATACGACCCCGAGCCTGATTCTTTTCCAGACTCATGTAATTAACCTGATCCAACGGAGTGAGCGGAGGAGGATTCCTAGCTAGGAAATCCGCTCGCCATTCATTCACAGTCTTCTCACGGTTTTCTTGAGTTGTCGGAGAATCTGAAGAAAGATTGGCAAATTCTGCTGTCTTTTCTGTGACATACTCATCATCAAGAGCATTCACCTCCGTATTATCTTGCCCAACATAGACAGGACGTTCAAGATTCGAACCGATGAAGATTTCATCAATTGTAGAGAAATCGGTTTGGTCCTGAACCAACGGAGTAGCATCAATCATGCTCACATCAACTTCATCCAATTCTGTCAGAGCCAGTACCTGTTCATCAGACATTTCGGTAACATGTTCTCCCTCTTCTAACAGTTCACCCGTGACTGGATGATATTGAAGAACACCTGAGGATTCAGGGAGATCTGCAAACGTTTCTGGTTCCAGACTAACATGCTCATGCCCTATAGAAGTTTCTAGTGTTTCTGTCTGCTCAGATGGGCCAGTAGTAGCTGTGGAAGGAGCAGTAGGAGCATCTTGAGATGTACCAGACCCACCTGCAGCCCCGGATGCAGTTGCACAGGAACCTGAGGCAGCTGGTTGATCCGGATTTGCTGCATCATCATCCTTGTCATCCTCACGCCTTGAGGGTACAATGCCTAATGCATTGCATCTTTCATTCCACAGCGTACCCACTTTCTGATTAATCTTCTTGAAGTTTGCGTACACAGGATTGAAGCCTTCTATTAATCGATCATCGCGATTTTTATAGCGCTCTGACAGCTCTTCATGCTTCTGCCTTAGTGCTTTTGCCTCATTCTCCTACACAGTACTATGCCTTTTCATTATCTCGACCTCCCTATCACGAGCCCTGTTGGCTTCTTTTAACCTTTCGATCTCTATAGCGTGTGCATTTATCTTAAGATTCTGGGCATCAACAATTAAGACTAACTTGTTGTGTGCCTCCACATCCCGTGTTCGTTGCACACGATACTCTTCAATCGTTCTTGTATGCCGACCGACTATAGAACCCAATTCACTGACTTGTTCAATCAGGAACTGAATCTTTTCAGCTTCAGATAAAACAGACAAAGTCTCTACCAGAGTCGGTCGCGAAGGCTCAGGTCCTGAGGAGCCAGACTGACCAGCCTGACCAGAAGCACCTGTGGGACCAGTAATAACAAGAGGAGGTCGGACATGTGTACCTGAGGCGGGAGTTGCAGGCGGCTGTTGATCAACAGACACCGTGCGCGTCCCAGAAGACCTCTGAGGAGAAGACATCAGGTCCAGCGTCTCTGATGCAGTCAGTTGATCACTAACAGGAGGCAGCTGTTGCTCTGGAGCAGTTGAAAGCTGAATAGAAACAGGAATAGAGGAATCACCAGCCGTTTTCTTTGACGCACGAGTACCCTGTCTTTTTGCTTTCCTCTTTCTAATAAAACCCGGAGCAGCAGGGATATAATCCTCATCTTTGTTAGATTCTCCAGTTCTAACCGTCTTCTCTATTCGTTCAAAACGGAGATTCCCGCGATTATCATAGACCTTTCGCATCCCTGGAGGAGGAGGATTATCATCCTCAGAAGACGAACCATCGTCACCAGAACCTCCTTCATCTTCAGAAGATGAACTGCTTTCATCTATCAACTTCCTCGGCTCGTCCGCCTTTCCTTTGCCTTTGTCAGTCGCAACATTACCTGACTGACTAGCAGGACCACCAGCTCCACCTTCACTACCGCCTGTCTCACCAACTATAGTACCACCATCACCACCTGCACCAACACGAGCATCAGGATCGACAAACACTCCCTGAACTTCTTCTGCAGCAACATTCACATCGACTTCAACATGTGCTGCAGCACTGGAACTGCCAGCAGACTTTCTGCTCGATGCTTTAATACCATGCTTAGCCCCGAGCTGCGTGTCAGCCAAAGCGATTAACCTTGGCTCTTCATTATCAGAATCACTCGCGTCTCGACGCCATTTGTTGTTCTGCGGTGCCTCGTAATTTGGAGCATCGAGATGACCAATGAGCTTTCTGATTGGATCCGATTCCTTATAGTTGGACATGGACTTGAATATCAGCAGTGTACGCTCATTCATCGGATTGACAGGTAGAACATCTGCTTCAGCTTTAGGAAGATCAGGAATCTGATCATCAATCATCATCTGCAGGAATCTAGGATACAGCCAGAACTTGGTAGATGTTCGCTGAGTTGCTGACGGGAGTGGCCTTCGAGCATTTTCCTTCAGATTGTCGAAAATATAACCTGATATGTTGAACGGCTTGTTCAGAATCAAAGCCGTAAACAATCCCGTTAAATCAATCGGTGACAGATCATATCCAGAACGTTTGTTGCTCAGGCAGTGAATGAGAATATGCAACAAGAACTTGTATCGAAGCGGCATAAACTTTTTGTTGATCTGATTTGCAAGAACGTTGTCGCTGTACCGTAGCCTCATCAGTAAGCCCCGCTGACATTGTAAATCAATAGAAGTAGAATCTTCTGGTTGATCTCCAAGCTGCAAACGTGCTCTGATGGTGTTCTCTGTAATTACCACAGGTTTCTCAGCAACTGATCCACTAATCACTTCCTTGTTCTCCACGGTTTCAACCACAGCCGAATTCCAGAACTCCTTGATATGAGATTGATAAGCAGTATGCTGTGTAGTGATTGCATAGTTGATACGAGCGCGATGAAGATACTCCATTATTCCCGTGAATTCTGGACTGATCTTGCCTTCCGGTTGTAGATAAGCAGCCATGTTATGTCTAGGTTCAGACATAGATTCAACCTCAGATTTCTCCTTCTTTGTTGGCTTTGCCCGTTCCTTTCTCACTTTCGGTGCCATTTCTGTACATCAAAACATTGACACGTAATGAGAAAAGTCAAACAGTCAACAAGTATTTCACACTTTAGAAAAATTTCAATTTCTTGAAAAATTTCTAAGTGTTGAACCCTCGAAAGATGTCATTTAGCCATCGAAGGATTGAAACATGGCTCGAAGGATGACTGACTGTTCGAAGGATGTTACTTTCCTCGAAGGATGAAATTCCTTATCGAAGGATCATCTTTCGAAGAATCAAGAATTTGAAAGATGTCTTGATCATTCGAAAGGTCTGATCAATCGAAGGATGAATCCTTCGAGAAATCTAACATCTTTCGATTTCCAATTCGAAAGATATTTTACATCTCATCTTTCGAGGTTATGAGTCATCATCTTTCGTTTTGTTTTCCGGCAACACAGATCATCGGAAAATTTTCCGGTGGGATTTTTAAGATTGTTTCCGGTAATAGTTTCAAGTGGTTTTCAAGTATGTTTTATGCCAGATAAAAACAACATTAACAACCATTTAAAACATCAACATTTAGACCCACTCGGACACTGAACATACGCACATGTATCAATTTAGACCTTAAACCCAAACCACTACTCTGTTTAACCCAAACACACAATTTTTGGACATCAAGATTCAATACAAAACTGTTATGAACATGATACTCATTAAAAACTTATCATTAACATGTTTATAACATTTGCACATTACATCCATCACATGTTATTCATCTTTTTCAAAAGTTCAAGAACAAAGAAAATTAGAAAACACATGATCAAAGAGGATTATCCTAATCACAAAATGTTGTTTGTAAAATATATTAGGGTTATCCTACCGAGAATGTTATGTAAAAATCCTGATCTTAACTAGTTTTGATTTTGGCAGAGTTTCGGGGTAATGAGAGGGTTTTGAGTGATGAAAGTTGAAACTGTTATGTTCAAATGAAGAAGATGACCTTTTTATAGTCTGACCTCGAAAGTCGAACCATCTCGAAGGATAAATGACCTTTCGAAAGATAAAAAGGTGTCTCGAAAGATCAGCCTTGGGTCGAAGGATCCATATATGGCTCGAAAGATACCAGATATTTGAAAGATCTGGATCGAAGGATACCAGATATTTATGAGGATCCTCGAAGGATATCTTTCGACCTTTTCCATCTTTCAACAAGATCTGATCAGCTCGAAAGATCAAATTGGTCAAATCCTTCGTTGACCAATTCATCTTTCGACTGAGATGATTGACTTTCATTGACTTTCATTGACCATCTGATCTTTCGAGGGCCATTGCTTCCTCGAAGGATCAGATTTCCACCAACACTTTGGATTTTTGGGAATTTCCAATTCAAACCCTTCAAATTTTTGAGGTTTTCAGAAATGACCATTTTGAAAAATTGTCCGTTATGAAGTTTTGCAAAGGTTAGTTTTATGAAGTATCTCGGCTTGTCAGGTATCGGATTGAGCACCAACATCAGTTAATCAATAATAATATTAAAATGAAAATCTTTTTGGATTTTGGATTTTGATAAAATAAAAGATAACAATTTTAATATCCTTTGAATGTTATCAAACGACATCACCGCTAATGTCGTGCTGATATGCACCAAACGACAAAACTGTTTAAAATAAGACAAGAAAAATTAAGCAGTAAGTAAATATGTACAAACACAACAATATTTTTGCGAGTTTCTGGCGAAAAGAATCATATCAGCTTGCGGTCTTTTGTCAAAACACATTTCCTTTTTAAAATTCTTTTACAGAAGCGGATAAATATTCTACCACAATTACCGATATTGTTGTCCACTTAAACTCAGCGATCAAGTGTAATCATAATACAATGAGATACAATTAAGGTATGATTTATACTTACCGACCGGTGTTCATCCACTCATGACACATTCCCGTATCAAGGTATGCACGAGAGTTCTTACTGGGGAGTATACCATTTATCATCCGTTTTTAACGTATATAAAATGTGAACAAGTCACTTATTTGAGTTGAAAACAAGCCCTATGTGATAGAATCACTTATTGATGAGGAACTTGATTTTCGATGCATGAGGGCACAGGAGCAAGTCCGTGAACAGGTCAGTACTTCCGTACAGCAGAGAGACGAACTTGACTCCCGGATAAATGTGATATTTTATCACTTATTTTGTATGGACATGTGATTGTTTATCACTTATTGAGGTCGAATGCAGTATGAATTATGTACACGTATGTATGGTATCATGGAAGAACTTAGACTTTGTCTTTTATAGAAACAACCATGATACCCAGATAATAAACAGCATAAACCCCGAATATCTCAGAACCTCGGCAATCTATCAAACGAAATTTCGGTACCAAGACCATATGCCAATGAGCGGTTCCCACGCGGTTTTCAGTTCGTTATGTTTATATCTCCTGCATACTTTAAAATGATCGTGAGTCTACCGGTACATCATTAGTAGAGCTACTTATCATTTTCTTTTCTTTTGATTTCTAGAAGCATGTTTCAACCGACCTCTGACGTAATATCACTTTCTCTTATATTACCAAGAAACTCATTTTTGTTTTTCTATTGTTTTTGTGTTTTTCTGAATTTTCTCCCCCTTAAATGCAGAAAGTAAATAAATTAAAGACATATTTTTGTATTTTTGTGGTTTTTCAATGTTTTTGTATTTTTCTTGAAACTTTCTCCCCCTAAAATTCAAAAATAAAATAAAGTAAAAACATATTTTTGAATTTTTGGTTTTAGAAAAATATTTACAAAAACGATTTCCTGATGTCGGTTACTCTTGCTTCACCTTTATGCCGTTTACCGAAAGTAAATAATCGAATCTTGATTTATCAAATGCTTTGGTAAAAAGGTCGGCACGTTGGTGATCGGTATGAATGTGAACCACATCGATAAGTCTCTTTTCAAAGCAATCACGTATGAAGTGATATTTAATATCGATGTGCTTCGTTTTTTAGTGTTGTACAGGATTTCTAGTGATCTGTAAAGCAGCTTCATTATCAACATAAATAGGAGTAGTTAGGAATTCAAAACCGTAGTCCCGCATCTGTTGTTGGATCCATAGAACCTGGGACAGCAACTAGACGCAGCAATGTATTCCGCTTCACATGTAGATGTAGCCACACATGTCTGCTTCTTGCACTGCCAAGTGACTAGGCGATTGCCTAAGAACTGACATCCTGCTGTAGTTGATTTTCCATCTTTCTTGCAGCTGCCGAAATCAGAATCACTGTAAGCCTTGAGATCGAAGTTATCATCCTTAGGGTACCATAACCCGGTGTCAGGGCAACCCTTCAGATAACGAAAAATCCTTTTGACAGCAGCATAGTGAGAGACCTTCGGATTCGCTTGGTATCTTGCGAGAAGACAAGTTGGATACATAATGTCGGGTCTTGATGCGGTGAGATACATTAAAGATCCAATCATAGCACGATAAAGTAAAGAGTCTACAGCATCCCCTTTTTCATCCGGAGTAATCCCGTGATTCTGCGGAAGAGGAGTAGAAATTGGCTTCGAATCGGACATCTGGAACCGGCTCAAGATGTCTCCGACGTACTTGGTTTGATGGATAAAAATTCCAGATTCGGACTGATTAACTTGCAAACCCAAGAAGAACGTCATTTCACCCATCGCACTCATCTCGAATCGATCTTGCATCACCTTTTCAAATTCCTTGCATAGTTTATCATCGGTAGAACCAAAGATAATGTCATCGACATACACCTGTACCAACAGAAGATCTTCACCTTTTTCCTTGATGAAGAGGGTACAATCGATCAAACCCCGTCTAAACCCATTGCTCAGCAGGTAGGTAGACAGTGTCTCATACCAGGCTCTGGGTGCTTGATGAAGACCATATAACGCCTTGTTAAGTAATAAAACTCTGTCAGGATGTAATGGATCTTCAAACCCCGGTGGTTGCTCGACATATACTTCCTCTTCGACTACTCCGTGAAGAAAAGCACTTTTAACATCCATCTGGTACACCTTGAATTTCTTGAAGGATGCGTAGGCTAGAAAGATTCTAATAGCCTCCAGACGAGCAACAGGTGCATACACTTCATTGTAGTCAATACCTTCGATCTGACTGAAGCCTTGAACAACTAACCTTGCTTTGTTTCGGACAACAATCCCACGGTCGTCCTTCTTGCACTTAAACACCCAACGAGTTCCGATCTTCTTGTAGTTGTCGGGCCTATCAACCAATTTCCATATGCCCAACTTCTCGAACTGCTGAAGTTCTTCTTGCATGGCTTCCACCCAGGAATCATCTTTCAATGCCTCCTTCCAAGATCTAGGCTCTTCTTGGCTAACATAGCAGGCGAAAGACCAATCATTTTGTTGTCCCGATTCTCGTATCTCAGCATACAAGCCAGCATTTTCGTTATTTCTGATTTGATTCCTTGTCCTTACACCACTGAGAACATCACCTATAATATTCTGCTGAGGATGAATGTTATGAATTCGGGTTTCAGAAACTGGAGGAATTTCAACATTTGACCTCAAGTTATTGATATGTAAATTCCCGATATCATTCTGAAGCTGTTGAGTTGTAGAAGATGATGCATTTTCCTCTTGGATAATTGGCGCAGACACTGGATCCGTTGCTTCTGAAGTACCTTGAACCGGACGCAGTGCTTCACCATCATTTGCATCAACATACTCCTCATCTTCCGATGACAAATTGTAATCGACAGCATCATTAAACACCTCATTTGAAACGAGATTGTTGACAGAAGAAGATGCTTGTGAGTCAACAATGATTGGGCGAGCTAGCTGAGAGCCAGTCGCATTCTCGCTTTCAGAAAACATTTGAGCAATTGCATTGTCATCATCAAATGTCGGCAGATTAAATGAGTCGAAAAGACCATCATAATCGAACATCCATGGATCTCCAGAAGGCTTCGGAGGATTAGAATATCTTTGAACTCTTACTTCACCCCATTCTTCAATCCTTTTGGTAGTCAGATTCCATACTCGCAGATTAGGAGTAGCATACCCAAGGAAGTAACCTTCGATAGCTTTGGCACCAAACTTCCCGTCAGGCTCAATCATGGTACATGGTGCTCCAAAAGGTTCTAGATATTCCAAGTCAGGAGTCTTCTTGTGTAGGAGTTCGAAGCACGTTTTGCCATGTCTTTTCACTGTGAGAACCCTCTTTAACGTGTAGCAACCCGAGGCAACAGCTTCAGTCCAGAATCGAACTGGAAGCTGAGACTCAACCAACATGGTTCTTGCAGTCTCAATTAAGGTTCTGTTCTTTCTTTCAGCGACTCCGTTTTGTTGTGGCGTGTACCGAGAGCTGTATTCATGAAGGATTCCTTTTGCAGCGCAAAATTCATCCATAACCCTATTTTTGAACTCGGTTCCGTTGTCGCTTCGATTTCGCCTCACCTTTAGATTATAAAGATTTTCCAACAAGGTGATCAAATTCTTTAGAATTTCTGGAGTCTCACTCTTGTGAACCATGAAGTCAACCCATGAAAATCTTGAATAGTCATCAGTAATTACCAAGCAGAAAACCTCCCCGTGCACACTCTTGTGTTTGACTGGGCCGAAAAGGTCCATATGCAGACTTTCGAGTGGCATGTTTACAGTGTTAACCTTTTTCAATGGATGTGATTTCTTGATTTGCTTCCCTTTCTGACACGGCACACAGACATCTTGAAGTTGAAAATTCTTCACATTGACACCTCTCACCAAATTGTTTTTGACAAGGTGATTCATTTTTCTGAGGTGAATATGACCCATCCGTCTGTGCCAAGAGATCGTCTCCTTTTCAGTGGCTTTTGAAATAAAGCAAGTAACTTGTTTGGACTGAGTTATTGCTTGGCTCATATCAAGGACATACAAATCATTAACTCTTGGTGCTGATAAGAGAATCCATTCTGCGGGAATCTTGAATCCTGGCTTCAGCACATAACAACCGGCATCATCAAAATGCACGGTGAACTTCTTGTCGCAGATCTGAGAAACACTCAGGAGATTGTGATCCAACTGTTGCACATAATTGATTTTGTCGAAACTCACAATTCCATTTGAGATCATTCCCTCGCCGGTGATATACCCTCCTTTGTCTCCAGCAAACGCAACATATCCTCCTCTTATACTTCGCACATCGAAAAGAAGACGATAGTCGCCCGTCATGTGCTTGGAAGCCCCACTATCAACAATCCAATGACTATTAATAGTTCTTCCTGGAGCCGCCTGCACATGCAACTAACTTATCAGTTTGAGAGGGGGACCCAAGCCTTTATGGACTTGGGTCGTCCTTGATCATCAAGGAAGGTGATCTCAATCACTTGATGATTAGGAAAAAGAACCTGTGGTGCTCCCTCTGATTGAATTACCTGTTTTTGTTTCCAAGCTGTTTGTCCTTTACCAGTATTTGTATTAATTGTTTTAGCATTTACTGGTTTTACAGTTGTAGATTTTGCTTGTACAGGTTTTTCTTCTTTGACCTCTGATTTTAAGGCCTTTTCAATTACCTTTTGATTCTTTTGTTTTAACTTCTTTTCCCTTTCTTTCAAGACACGTGGGTCTTGTTTCGGGGAAACAGGTCGTTTCTGGTAATTGGTTTCTTGGGGAGCACTCGTTTTTGACTTCAACTTTTGCAGGTATGGGCAGTATCTTACAATATGCCCAACTGTGCCACATTCGAAGCACGTTCTCCGCTCTACAAACCTCGGAGAAACATGTTGATGACCAGACGGAGAACCAGACAATGAACTTTGTGATCTAGACGTACTAGGACCTAAATCACTTCCGTTGGTGTGTTCGGTGTAATTATTTTGATCATTTCGTTTTAAAATTCTAACTTGTTTTACAAAATCAACGTTAGATTTATCCTGAAATGTTTCAAGTTTGTCTGAACCAGTGGATCCAACAAAGTTCATTTTTGGTTCTTGTTTCTTAACAGGAGCTCTTTTGTTTTGCACCTTTTGTTGTTGAACCTTAGGTTGCTCAACCCTTGATTGTTGAATTTTAGGTTGTGCAGCCTTAGGTTGAGTAGCCTTAGACTGTTCAGCTTTAGGTTGTTGAACCTTTGGTTGTTCAGTCTTAGGCTGCTGAACTTTAGGTGCTTGAACATTCTTGTTCTGAGCCTTCTTTCCCTGTACCTTACCCTTTCCGGAGTTGACTTGTTGTTTTCGCTCAATTGGTAGTTTTTGGTTTCCGTATTGTTTTCTAATTTGTTCACACGGAATTGGATCACATTGAGTGACTGAACTTTGCCACTTTTGTTCCCCAAAACTTATCAGTGCATCCTTCAAAAATTTGCTCAATTAAATCTTGATTTACATTTTTAATTGGAAAATCTTTGTTAGAGTAGATTTTGCTATCTCCTTTGAGCGTATACAACAAGTTATTCCCTTCAGAGCTAAACACAAGGGATTCCACTGCTTTTGACATTTCAGTCTTACTCGGTTTCACTGGTGGATCACACAGAATGTGATTCTCGATAGGAATATCTGTTGTAACCGAGTTAGACTGTTGTTTCACAATTTCTTCAGATTCATCGTCCGAAGAATCAGCATCCTCAATAATGGGAGGACTCTGTTCCTTAACACACGATGAATCTGTCACATTTCTTAGATTCTGATTTACCCGAGGATGATGTACCAGTTGTGAACCCGAGGCCTGCTGCAAAGTCATCTAGACCGAGTGGCACAGTAGGTTCAAACGGGGCATATCCTCGTCATCAGGCAATTTGGAGTAATTGTGATTCATTGGGGAGGACATGATTTGTAACCAATCCATTTTGCATCCCCCTTTTTCTTTTGAACATCAATATGTGATCCAAAACATAGCGGGGAATTTGGAACAGCTTTCCACAATTCTGCTTAATTGTCTCACATTCACATCGAGCTGTTGCTTACTCTAACCATTTGCTTTTCAATTGTGTAATTAGATTATTGTTAGCAATGTTGTTTTCTCAAAACAGCCTTTTGTAAATTCAGAAACATCATGTTTTAATGACGCAATTGTTGCTTTAAATCCTTTTTCATTTCTGGTTAAAAACAAGTTAGCTTCGGTTGCTTTAGAAAGATCTACAATCAATTCTTGATTGTGTTTTGTGTGTGATTTCCAAACTGAATTTCCCTTTTCTGCATATTCTAACACTTTGCACATTCAATAGGAGCAGAAATAGAGTCAGAACTTAGTATCACATACCTGAGAAGTTTGACTTCTACGTGAGCCTAAAGGCTATGATGAAAGAAAAAGACCCGTCTTCAGAGAAAAACTGAGAAAGCTTCTCGGAAGTTCCAGCAGATTTCTGGCAAAGAATAGATCTCCTTTTGGATAATGCTTCAGCTTCAGCCAAAAGCTCATCAACCTCCAAATCTTAAAGCATCACTTGATAGATCACCAGCATCAAGTGATTCCCCATCCATGCTCCCACTATAACCCGAACTATCTTCATCTTCTGAGATTCACCAGCAGACACGGGTTCTACTACCTTTCTCAACACCTTTAGCTAACATGCTGTTCCACCATTTCCTCCTTCTCAAGCTGAAGATTCCAGTTTGCATATTTCATCAGCTTGAACAACTAATCCTCTGTGGGGATTAGTGTTTGTGGAACCAGATGTATTTCCTCCAACGGGAACTATTGATCTGTCAGAATTGTTGTTCTGTTGTTGTTGTGGCTGTCTTTGATTCCTGAAGGGATTCTGATTGCCTTGCTTAGGTGGCTTCTGACACTCACCGCTTGAAATGACCCTTTTCACCACAATTGAAGCAAGTGACAGCATTCCTTATCAAAACCATACTTGGTGTTGTTGTTGCTTTCCAAGTTGGTTCTCCCAGTCCTTTCCATAAACTCCTTTGCTCTTCGAATGCACTAGCAAGAGCCCATTTGATATCCATCATCTCAAACTCTTCTTTATCCACTTGCTGATAATCTTCATTGGTTAGATTGATATTCCCAATCTGACTGTAACTAATCCACAATAAGCACTAACCAAGGTATTCAACATCTCCATATGCTCCTTGGCTATTTCGAAGTGACTTTGGAAAAGTTGGAAGTGTCTTAATGCTGACTGGTGTTCGGATTGGAAGTGGCTTGAAAGTTTGAAGAGTTTCCATAAAACCTTGCTGTTGCGGTTGTTGCTTGCTGAGCTCTGCTTGGTTCTAAGAAAGGCGGTGGTGTGAATTGCTGAGCTGTCTGTGTTGTTGAGAAGAAGAATCTGGTCTTGAATACATTCATCGTGGTATGCGAAGGATCAAACTGATTTGTTGTGGAAGATCCGGTGTTTGAGATGAAAGCTGTTTGAAGCTTCGCATGTTGAGAGGCTGGTTTTTCTCCACTAATACCACCTGCAATCCCATAGTACATCTCTGGATTCTGAGGAGTTATTGTTCTTTTTGCCTTTAGCTTTTCTTCTACATCTTTGTTCTCCAATTTTTGAATTAACTCATAAACGGTGATTGTGTCCAGAACACCATTTTCCTTGAGAATTTCAAGATAACCGCTCCATTTTGCTGGTAAGCTATCAGCAAATCTCTTCACCATTTCTTGTGGAGTGGCAGTGACTCTAAAAGCAAACATTTCACTCAACAGATGATGGAACCTTGTAGACAACTCTGCCAAACCCTCGTTCTCCATACACGTGAAACCTTCAAACTCTTTCTTCAGCAATTCTTGCTTGATCTTCCTTGACTGAGCATTTCCTTCACATCTTAACGTGAGCATATCCCACAAGCTTTTAGTAGTCGTGCAGTAAACAAACTGGTGGTATATGTCTCTGTGAAGAGCTTGCATGAGAATCATGAATGCTTTCTTTTCCAACTCAAATTTCTTCTTATCATCATCAGACATAGTGCTGTAAGTTTCTGGATTAGATCCTGCAACTTCCAACTCATTTTCAAATGGAGTGAAGAAACACATCCATAGATCTTGACCTTGCCCCTGAACATAAGTTCTCAGCCTTTCTTTCCACCATCCCCAATCATTGATGTGATTTAGCTTTGGCAGTTTTGTGCTTGTACCAGTTTCACTGTCGTTCTGCATCATTGCTTGAATGCTGCTGCTTTGATTAGTGACCAATGCCCATTGATTTGCAGTTATCATTGCAGCTTGAGGTGGGGCAATAGCCTGCATCCATGCAGTTTTGTTGAACTCTGACGCAGATTGCGTGGCTGATGATTGCGTAGCTGATGATTGTGGAGTCAAAGTTGTTGTAGTCCACGCGGATGGATCCCACTGACCGTTTGTTCCCATTTTATAAAAAAAAAATTAATATATTAAGTGAAAATTGATTTAAAAATTTGAAAAACAAGTTTTTCCTTTTGAAAATTCAATGTTCACAAACTATGTTAATATGTGGAAATGAACAAACAGCCGAAGGATACTGGATCGAAAGACCTGAAAATCACAACTGTTAAATTTAAACAGATAAGAATCGAAAGATAAACACTTGTTCGAAGGATCAATGTCACACCCCGACCGCGTATAACATGCAACCGCGGCGGAAAACGTCGGGGAGTGTTGTGAACAGAATTAATTGTTTCATAACCATGGCATACATGTTGTATTTTATTTATAAACAAGAGTAGTACATTGTTTCAAAACAAGAAATACCAAGTTCATAACATATTTATACTAGCCTATCTTCATTGTTAGGCTCTAAGGCACAGGTCCGCCCTAGTATTGTGATCAACGTCTTATGGAACAACTCCTGAAAACACATGTGAAAGTAGGTACGTCAGCATAAAAATGCCTGTGAGATACATAGGTTTTGTGAAAATGTGATTCATGCCTTGAGTTTAAAGAATGTTTAATAACAGTCAGTCATGAACCTTGTACTTTGTCTTGCTTTGTAAATCATTTGAAAAACGATAACATCAGATGATATATATAGATAAGTGCAAGGTTAAACGAGTAACCAAGTAAAATAAGTTGAATATGATAAGCTGTTTTTGTAAGGTAATGTTTCACGAAAAGCATGTTACTTGTATAAAATGTCATGTGTATAAACTGAAATGATGTAGATAACGCTAAGATATGTAATATTATACAAACATTTATATATAGGAAGTACCAGCGGCGTATCCACCATGTTTGCATCATATTACATACTCCACGTTACTTAAACCATTTACCCAAACCAATCCACCATGTAACTTGTTCATGTATCACCCAAATGTCAAGTGTTATTGTGTAAACCATGTCAAATGTTTATGTTCAATGTAAACCACCAAATGTGTATGTCAATGTCAACGTGTTCATGTTCAATGTAAATCATGTAATGTGAAACCCCCAAAATGTATCATGTATGGTAAGCGAAATGTATCAGCTTAAACCATATGCACAAAACAAGTCGTTGAAGTAAAACGTGGTTTAAATCAACGTTATGTTCTGTGGAAAATGCATGCTCAATTGATAATAACATTTATGCGGTATTGTAAACTATGCATACATCCAAGCCTTGAGACTGCGGCGATAAACCCTTAAACAAATTAAAGGTTTATCTAAGTTATGTATATCGAATTCGGTCATTCCTTCCAGTCCTATCAAACCCAGGACTTCAGGAATGGGAGTTGTCAATTCCTATGGTACCACTACCTACTAACGAACGGCGTGATCAATGTTAATGAATGTATTGTCCCATGTTAAACAAACCAAATGTCATAACAAAATGAAGGCATGTGATGTAAACAATTGTACTAAGTATGCTAAGTAAACATACGAAGCAGAAATGTTCATGTAAATCCATGTGTCCATATGCTGAGTAAACATATGCAACAGAAATGTTTATGTAAATCAATGTGTCCATATGCTGAGTAAACATATGCAACAGAAATGTAATGTAAATCAAATGTACTAAGTACGCGCACAATGGGCATACGTAGCATAAAATGTAATGAAATCATGTACTATAATGTACTAATGAGCATAGCAGATATATGATGTGAAAACATGGAAAGCATGAAAGTAACAGATAGGCACATGTGTTTCACCCCAAAACAGTTTGGAAAACAGTAAAAGATGGGGTTCTATGTACTCACCTGAGGTTGCTTTGAGTTCTTGTATAATAACCGGATAATGCGAAAGATCACGGGATATCAACGGCACCTAATAGGTAGCTATGTTAATATACCGGACCAAATCGGAAGGATCGGACAGTACGCGGGTTCGTAAACCAAGCGAGTATGGAGACTCGTGTAATATGGTTTAACAAAGCCTACATACCAAAATGAAACTTAATCTAAGTGCTTACGGTCCATCACGACCCGTTTAGGTAGCTTATGCCACCTTACGCGTCGTTCGCGTAGAACGCGTCTGGAACGCCTAACATTGTGACCACAAGGTATAACCTCGGAAGGTTATAGCTATGGTCACCTAATGTGTTTGGTCAGGTCCTAATGACCGACCAAATGGGTCGGGTTCGAAAGTATAAGCGATGGTTTAGATCGCTTACTTACGACCCTATAGATAAGCACTAAAACTAAAAAAGTGACGAGCTAAGCATGTTAGAACATGCTTAACTAAGTTTTAGAAATGGGTTTGACATCAAAACAAACGGCTTTGATGCCCACGAGTAGTTTGGTTACAAAATATGCAAGAATGCACATTTTGGCCGAAACTACGACTCGTCACTGAGCCTAGGTAACGTGGTGATCAGTAGGTATGGTTACTACGGACCATAACCATCGTGATCACGCTCACGTTATGAAGTTCCATGAACTTCGCATCGACCATAAGCTGGTCAATGCAGAAAGTCAACAAAACGTTGACTTTTGGACTCGAAAAGCGAATAAAAGAGCGAAAGAAGACTTACGGAGGGTCCCCGAGTGCTAATCAAGATCCAATAGCTCAGGTATGAAGCATAAGCATCAACTTAGAGCATTTAGATCTGATTTTGTGGGTTTTTACACAAAAGGGGGGGGGGTATTTATAGGAAAGGTGGAACCGTTAGGATCGTTTTATCGAATAACGTGCTTTGATCTCGTGCGTACACGTGTCCAAGTGGATAAGTTCAGTGAACTTGACCTTTGGCCCTTCATTGGGTGAAGAGGCATTGCCCTTTGATCGAACGAAAGGCCAGATTCTGCATTTATTGCAAAATCTTTCTGTCAGACATGTTCACGCGCCCCGCGTAAGGATTTGGCAAATCCTTACGCGCCCCGCCTAAGGTTCCCAGACCAGAATTTTCAATTTTGGTCCCTGCACTTCAGAAACACGTATTTTGGCCCATTTTTGGCACGTTTAAGCCCCGTTAACCTCATTTCAAGGCTCTAAGATGAAGTTAAAGTGTAGGGGACTTGAAATATGCTCAAAAATATTCCGGATGTCGGTTCGTTTGGCCGTACGATCGCGATGTTCGCTTAATTACGACGGAATGCGCATAAGCGTAAAAGACGATCCAAATGACGCGACGAATGGATTTTTCTCATGCCAAACACTAAGGCATAATATAAGGATGCTTAAATAAATTTTTGGATGTCCGGATGTATTCAGAACGTAAGTTATGCGCGAAAGTGCAAACTTAGGCACTTTTTGACACTTTTAGTCCCTGAATGATCCAAAAGTTTGTTTTAGCATACCAAACCCCTCAAAGCCTATTTCTAAGCTTAGTAAAGGATATTTATGGTATGTTTAACTTATAGACATGTTCCGGAATGTTTGTTACAGTTCAAATTGGCATACTTTCGTAGTTTGTCAAGTTTAGTCCCTGTAAGCGAATTGACTTGTTTTTGCTATACCAAAGCCTTCAAAACTTATTTCTAAGTTATGTAAAGGTTATTTAAGGTATGTTGAGTATATGTTTATGTTCCGGAGTATTTGTCGCATTAAACTGAGTACGTTTTCGCATCAGTTTGCGTATAATTCTCCAGAAAGCGATGTAGAGTTTGGAATTGAACAAAAGTCAAAACACGAAAAATGTAAAACACAATGAAACAAGCATTGGGATCAAATAAAATTATTTTATTGATAATTGAACTGTTCACAATGATTACAAGCACAGATGTTACAATCAACAGTGTTCGAAAGATCATTGTTGAATTTCGAACAATGACTTCGAAAGATTCTCCAAGCCGAAGGATCCTTATCTTTCGAATAGTAACAGTAGCTCGAACAATATATCCTTCGAAAAGATTCCTTGGCTCGAAAACTCACAGACTTCGAAAGATGTTCGAAGGATGGGTATCTGTCGAACCTCCTATGATCGAAAGATAATCTTTCGACCTCGAAGGATATCTTTCGAACAGATCTGACACAACAGACAAAAGGTTGACAGGTTGGTGAAAAAGGTGATTGGTTGGTGGACAACTTTCGGCAGAAGGTATGTTCAGACCTCAACTTTCTACCAACTCAGATTTGACCTTTTAAAATATTGCCCAAAAAGGAAGCTTCTTATCCAGAAACCATTCACCGGAGTAAGCCGGAATTTTGGCCGGAAATTACCAAACCTTTTAGAACAAGATTTTAAGTTACCCAAACCTTCCCTTAACACACCCGATTAGTTTAGAACACGTTTTTAAGTTTATAAATGCAAGAAAAACGCCAAAAACGGGTGCTAAACCAAGTGAGTTTTGTCCAAACACTCCAAAGTCTTGTACAAACCCGGTTTTTAACAAGGAAAAGAGCCACGGCTCTGATACCACTTGTAGGTCCCTCGGAGGTTGAGGTTAAACCTTATCCTTGTTATGTTTAACACTCTAGCAAGTGCAGAATCCAAGCTAGAATGCAAACCGATAGTTTATATGAAAGCACAAGCAACAAAGAGAAAGAGTAGACACGCAAGATATCAAAGTTTTCTCTTGTATTTCAGTGGACACGGTTACAGCCCTTGACCAAACTGAAAATGCTCTCTACAAGACTTGGTTCACTCACATACAACTCTCAAAGGACTTTCGGATGTCTAACTGTGAAGTGAAACCATACATGGTATATATATACCCATAACAGATTGCATGCTCGAAGGATAAGATAGTCTGGTCGAAAGATCATCTATCGACCAGAATTATACCGAAGGATCCATACATACCTCGAAGGATGATGTATCCTTCGAGGTCCATCTGTATCCATCGAAGGTTGTCTTTCGAGGTCATCGAAGGATATAAACCATCATTCGATGACATCCTTCGAAGCAATCAAACTTACAACTAAGTGTTGACTGTTTGACCAAGTCAAACCAGGAGGATGGTTGACTTGGTCAAACTTACATTCAAACACATATACAAATAAACAAAAGACGTAAACACGACTAACAAAAGACATCGTTTTATAACATTACAAAATACAGACAAAGTACAGACACAAGTGCACCAACACCTACCGGGGTATGGAACCGGAGGAGCCTTGGTGGGCTCTTGAAATAGAGGAGAAGCCTTATCTTGTTGGGGCGGGGTTGTGCTTTCCTCGGTTGGTGGCGGCGGAGCTTGCACGGGACCCACGGTACGGTTTCTTAGTGTTATGAGATGAACTTGAGCTTTTGGGTTTGTTTCGGTATTACTCGGTAATGCGCCTTGTGGTCTCTCGGAGAAATTTTGGGCTAGTTGATTTAATTGTTTTTCAATGTTTTGTATACTAGCTTGTTGTTTTCTAAAATTCGATTCCAATTGTTGAAATCGATCCGAGTTTTTCTTTTCAGTGTCGGAGATGAGGCGAGATACGGTATCTTCAAGCCTCTCTCGTCCACCTTGTTGTTGAAGGAAATTTTGTGACTCGTTTCTTGGTTGTTGAAAGTTTGTTCGTTGGTTTGGGTTTTGTTGGTTACTACTATTGTCGGGTTCTCTCCAACCAAGGTTAGGGTGGTTACACCATCCTTGGTTGTAGGTACCCGTTGGAGGACCCGACGGCCTAGGTCTATTATCAATGTAGTTTACGGATTCTGGTTGATCGTCTGTTTCTTTCATACAACTCCAATTTTCATATGGCCCACCACACCCTTCACAGGCCATAATCGAGACCGTTTTTGCCATTTCTAACTTTTTAATTTTTGAAGAAAGGGCCTCGATTTGGGCTTGTAAAGAAGTGCTTTCATCAACCTTATGGGCGCCAGGGGCAATAGATTTATTACCTCGGGGAGTGTGCCACTGAAAATTGTTTTGAGCAATTTCCTCAATTTGATTGTATATTTCATGTGGGCGGCGGTTACCTAAAAGTCCCCCGGAGCTAGAGTCAAGTGTTTGTCTTGTGTGTGGCAACAACCCATTATAGAAAGTGGATACTTGTTGCCATATCGCAAGACCGTGATGAGGACACTTTCGCAATAGCTCCTTGAACCTTTCCCAAGTTTCATAATGAGGATTCCCCGTCCTCTTGTGAATATGTATTAATTTCAGTCATTAATTTAGCCGTTTTAGCGGAAGGAAATACTTATATAGAAATTTTTGGGCTAGTTCATCCCAGGTGTTTGCCGATCCAACTAGGAGGGCGTTGAGCTAAGCTTTTGCTCGGTCTTTTAGTGAAAAAGGAAACATTCGGAGGCGGATGGCGTCATTTGATGCTCCACTGATCCGAAAGGTATCACATATTTCTAAGAAATTAGTAATATGTAGATGGGGATCCTCGTCCGCAAGCCCATGGAAGGTTGCGGAGTTTTGAAGCATTGTATCAAATGTCGCCGAAGTTCGAAGTTATTGGCTTCGACATTCGGTGCATTGATAGCGGCGCCGAGATTACCTACGGTGGGTCGTAGGTACTCCATGAGGGTACGTTGGTCCGCCATTAGAAGTGGTTCCCCCGAAACTCTCTCTTGGTTTTTAGGTTTAAGTCTTTTTCTGAGAAAGCGTTCGGTTTCTTCTAGGGGTTCTTTTATGTCTTTATTAGAACTGGAGCGTTTGGTTCCAAGTCCTGCAATAAAAACAGAAAAGAACGTTGGTCAAAAAGTTCACCACGGCCCGTGCTCAGTGAACACGGCCCGTGGTGCACCGACACGGCCCCGTGCTCAGCCCTCTGTAACTCGGAAAATAAAAACTGCCAGTGATACTGCTGGGCACGGCCCGTGTCCGACCAAGCACGGCCCGTGCTGATCTCTGCAGAAGCTGAAAAATTAAGAAAATCCTAAAAAAAATAAAAAGAAATAGAAAAAATGATTAGGTCGTTGATTCCTAACTTTCTTAAAATCCTTGTGTCCCCGGCAACGACGCCAAAAACTTGATGCGTGTTAGTGTATATATGTTTTAGGTATATATTTTAAGCCTTGTTTACACTTTTAGCCAAGTTTTAAATTTTGTAAAACACGATATTTACTAACACTAAACACACATATGGGCAAGTGCACCCATCGTGGACGTAGTATAGTGTTGGTAAGATACCGAGGTCGTCCAAGGACACAAGAGCTTTTAGTACCGGTTTATTCTCAACGTCTATTCAAATCAAAATGTTAGAAAAAGATTTTAAACTAAGAAGATAAAACAAACTAAAATGCTGAAAAGTAAAATAAAAATAAAAACAGATTGACAAGATGAATCACTTGGATCCGACTCGTGTGTAGTGTAACCTTTGATTATTTTTGCACTTTTGCACTTGTTTAAGAGATTATCTTAGTTATTGTAGTAGGCCCCTCTTTTGAAGGTGACGTTACCCTCAACCCAGTAGTTTGAGTCAGCAAGGATACAATCCTAAAGGGTCGGATTATTGAAAGATAATTAATTAAGTTATTAATGCATAATGTGGTAGGCCCCTCTTTTGAAGGCAACGTTACCCTCAGCTAAGTAGTCTGAGTCAGCAGAGATACAGTCCTAAGTAGCTGGGTTAAAGTTTTAATAGTAGTTTAACTTATGAGGGGATCAAAGAGTTTGGACCCCAGCCATCCAATACCTTTGGGTATTGAAGGAGGTCCTACTAAATTTGACCCAGGTCCTTTGCAGGATCTATACACTGAACAATGGCAAGACTCTTACCAAACCGTTCCCTTAACCCCCGACCAGGTAGCCAACATACCTCCATATAGACCGTGGAGATATGAATGGTGAAAATCTTTTATTTTATATAGACAGTAAAATAATGCCAAGACACCACGGACAAACGATAAGGAAGAATCACCTTCAACATAAGAAACTAGTAATTAAAGTCATTAATACAAAACCAATTAAAAAGTGCAAAAGATTAAAAATAAAAAGTATTACACTAAACACTTGTCTTCACCAAGTGATGTATGAGACTTAGGCAAACATGGCCTTTGATTGTCAAGAACACTTACGATCAATCTTGGATCCCGAGACGACTCACACACTCTATGATGGACAATGGATGATGGTGGTGTGATGGTGGTGGGTGGTGGGTGAAGTATGAGAGATGTGGTGTGCCAAGGGATGAGTTGCAAGAGCTCCAAACACTCCTATTTATAGGCTGAACAGAAGCTCGGGCACGGCCAAAAGAACGCTGGGCACGGCCCCGTGTCCATCTGACACTCTCTTTCTTCATTAATTGTAATTCGCAATACAATAAATGCGCCTGCAGCAACTTGACCACGCCCCCGTGTCCGCTGGGCATGGCCCCGTGGTGGGCAATAGAAGCTTCTATATATAGGTTTGTCTTTTCTACTGCTTCTTGGGCACGGCCCCGTGCTCGCTGAGCACGGGGCCTGTTCAGTCTTCTGTCTTCTTTGTTTTGCTTGGGGAGATGCTGTCGGGTTAGTTTTAAGCCACAATTGATGTAATTTATCTGTTGCATTTAGTGCACATCAATATGCATTGAGAAGTTCGGTACTCGATGTAGTTGAAGCTAAAAGCACTAAATTTTTGCTGTTAGATTCCTAAATTTCTTGGTGTTATTGTTAGATTTTAAAGTTTCGTTGTTCAGTACTCGATGTAATTGTTGATCTTTTAATCCTCATAATTAAATTTTAATCCTATTAATGTTTGTGGAGCATTTTATTTTTACTAATTTTAAGGGTGCATAAGTATTATTATGTAATTTTTAATATCATCTGATTCTTGAAGATTGGTACTTTTGATGTAGAAGTGAAATTGTCTCTGAGTTTAATTAGATTATGTTGATGTTGAATCAATTTATGTTAGTGTATAGATCTGTCAAATTTAAAGTTTTCCAAAAGAGAACATCTGCTCCAAATCATCAGCTGCTGATATAACGGCTGTTTGACTTGCTACTGTTGCCAACATCTGTTGTTGCCTAATAGAGCTTTTCGAAGAATTTCCATCTCTCAATTGTAAATACTGATGCATCTGTTACTTTAACTCTCTGTCAAAGGTAAAGTCTACCCAAAGAGAACATTTGTTTAGTGGTGATCTTCTGCTAATCTAACGGCTGTTTGACTTGCTACTGTTGGCAATATCTGTTGTTGCCTAACAGATGTTCGCAATATCTTTGTCTGCTGGAGTTGCAGAAGCATTTGTTTACTATGTAGAGTATTGCTGGTCTTTAAATGAATAGATTTTTTATCTGAGTTATGACTAAATGATGATTGCAAATGAAGCAATTTTTTCTGAGTTAAAATACATTTAGTTTCAAACCACTGCTCTATATTCAAATGTCAAAGGTCTGGCCCACATTCAAGAGGGCAAACCACTACCCATCTCTAAGAAAGTATAAGTTAGCAGATGTTTCCTTTGGCAAACATATACCTTAGCAGATGTATTGAAATTGCCGGTAATTTCAAATTCAAAATGCCTAGGGATATTTACTTTTCAATTAATGCATGTCACTCACTCACTTTTGTCTTATTGTAAAGACGCCTTATGGTAAATGAAGAGGTTAATTGTAATTATAATAACGTGTTCAATTTTATACTTTTCCCATACACACTTTTCAAATGTTTTGCATTAAAAGCCTAACGAATGTCGCATCATATTCTTTCGTCGGACGATGTATTTAGTCATAACCGCCTTCATTGGGTATATAAAATACATTGGGCAGAGGTTTTCATCATTACTGTTTTCATCCATCTACTCAATCATCTTCAAAAGTTTTTTGTTTATCAAAATCATTACAATTTCTTTGGCTTTCAAAGACGCATTTGTTCACTGAAAAACGGAAAACATTGGGTTTCAAGTGACTGTTGACGAAATTTTCACAAGGCTCTCTGCAGAAGATATTGGTCGTTTGAAATGTCCTTCCAAGAATTTTTTATAGGGAACTGTCAAGTAATGGATTTGAGATGATGCATGCTCTCCGAAGTGGAGATTCACTACAAAAGAAACTACTCTCCTTTAAACACACGTCAATGTCGTCGTTGACGATGTAGTTGCTGGTAATTTGGATGTTGTTAGAAGCAAAACCTTAAGTTTTCCTAACAATGTCCACCCTACCTTC